>NC_140178.1:62070047-62295833 GCF_963971535.1 Notolepis coatsorum | reverse complement strand
AAATAAAGAGCTCGTAAACTGAACTGAGTGGGTGTGCTTGTGCACGCGCCTGTGTCTTTGTGTATGTATGTGTACATGCTCTCTCTGTCAAAATGTCATCTCTTGCCACTGCAATAAATACATCCAGAAAATCCCTCCAACCTCCCTGCTCCACCCCGATCAATCTGGCCTCATCAGGGGAATGACACAACAGACACACTGGCCCCCTTCATTCCCAACACACAGTATATCAGGAGGACTGCATATTTCTGTGAATGATTCAGTGAGGGAATCCAGGGCTGCATGAACTTTGATATTTGATGTACAATGGATGTTGCTATTCGTAATATCTTCCATTAAATCTAGGTTGATAGATGTATCAATCTATCTATTTATCTATCCATCTATCTGTCTGTCTGTCTATATTTCTATCTATATATCTTTGTCTATCTACTATCTATCTATCTATCTACTATCTATCTATCTATCTAATCTATCTATCTATCTATCTATCTATCTATCTATCTATCTATCTATCTATCTATCTATCTATCTATCTATCTATCTATCTATCTATCTGTCTATCTATCTGTCTATCTGTCTGTCTATCTATCTATCTATCTATCTATCTATCTATCTATCTATCTATCTATCTATCTATCTATCTATCTATCTATCTATCTATCTATCTATCTATCTATCTATCTATCTATCTATCTATCTATCTATCTATCTATCTATCTATCTATCTATCTATCTATCTATCTATCTATCTATCTATCTATCTAGATCGCTCAGCAGAGCATACTACGGGTATTGCACTACCACCGCCTGCAGGCAGGGCCGGACTGGGGAAATAATTCATACCGGGAGATATAGCGCGAAATATAGCCCCAGTCAGGCCACTTTTTAAGCGGGGGTCTGGGGGTCCCCCACCAGGAAATCTTTTGTTACAAAGACTTAATTTCCTGCATTCTGGTGAATTTTAGTGCATGTGAATCACAAACTAATGAGCCAACAATTGCTTAGTACAATGTACTGTTATGGACCTCAAATAAAACTGTTGTGGCACTAGCAATGCTACTCTCTCCACCTTCAAAAAGAAAAAAGCAAGAGCACAACATATTTTTCTATTTACTATTATAATACAGTTAACCACTCTCTCCTGTAAGGGCCTTTCTTTTTCTTTGTTTTATCCCTCTCTCCTCCACCCTTTCTCTTTCTTCCACTGTCCATCTTGACATCACTACCCACTTTCAAAACCTCTCTCAAGAGACACCTACGGGAGACTGCAATTCAACACTGGCCCCTGTAAATATCCTAACCCAACCCCCCCCCCCCCCCCTCAATGTACAGTGTTACTTGTTTATACAGTGTGCCCCCCGGCCCCCCCCCCCCCCCCCCAACCACCTCCAATGTAAATTACCCAGTATGGTTGTCAATATCCCAATGTACCCAACCCCCCCCACCCAACCTCCTCCAATGTACAGTTTCCTACGTCAAATGTATATACTCCCTTTTCTTGACTCCTTCTGTATCACAAACAGTACTGTATTTGCAAATCTGGTATGTCATAAATGTATAGATGTAGCAGTACTGACTATCTGTATGTCATGTATGTCATATATGTCTATATGAATTGAAAATGGGGGACCCTGATGGAAACAAGACAAACGTCTTTCTCAGGTCTGCATCCCCTTAACAATTGTATGTATTGAGCCGTACTGTATTGTACCCATTCTGCAATCTGTTAAATAAAGTTTTCATTCATTCATTCATTCATCAACGTTAATTGACTTTCGCTCTACTGTATCTCTCCCGAGTCCCTCACTACCTGGCTCATTGCCTGGCTGTTATTCTGCATCTGAGTGCCGTCTGCCATTCCATTCGCGGCCTCCGCTGTCAATCAGTTGTATCGCCTGGTCCTGCCTCCACCAATCACAAGCGGCAGCACGGCTCCATTGTGTGTGTGTGATCCGCCGGCCCGTGAGAGAGAGAGTCAGATAGTTCTCCAACTCTGTGGCAGACAGTGAAATCCTGGTTGTTCCCCACCCATCTAAGTTATCTAACTATCGCGCCGCGCCGCCGCCACAACTAGAAACAATCGCCTGGCAAAAAAAAATAAAAAAAGAATAATAATAAAAAAAAGTTTTTTTCTTTTTTTTTTATATAATTTTTTTTTTTTTTTATCTGTGCAGGCCAGGCCACCGGGAAAACTCCCGGTGCTCCCGATGGCCAGTCCGGGCCTGCCTGCAGGACTTTTATAACAGGAGGTGCAAATCCCAAGCCTGCAGAATAATGAAGGACTCTCACCACCCCAACAGCAGCCTGTTCAAGCTGTTGCGGTCAGGCAAGCGCCTACGTACACACGCTGCGAGAACAGAGAGACTCCGGCTCAGCTTCTTCCCCCAGGCCATCAGATCACTGAACACTGAACTCTCCACTCACAAGTACACATGAGCACACACACACACACACACACACACACACACACACACACACGCACACACACACACGCACACACACGCACGCACACACACACACACACACACACACACACACACACACACACACACACACACACACACACACACACACACACACACACACACACACTCATGCGGCAACCGCTAAAACAATCACTTTAAACAAAATGTCACTTTAAATAATGGAAGTCACACAACGCTCATGCGGCAACCGCTAAAACAATCACTTTAAACAAAATATCACTTTGTTTGTTTGTTTGTTTGTTTTTTTGTTTATTAACACAGTTAAACAGAAGTAAAAACAATACATAATAAGTTATAACGATTGTGAAGGAGAAGTTAGAAGCCTAGAGGCTTATCAAGAACGTCCCCTGTTTTATAAAATCAAACATACAAAAATACAAAAATATGCATATTATAAAATACCAGAATACATTAAAAGATTCGTGTTAATACAAACATACATACACATACATGCATATACTGTGTACATAATAATATATAACAACCCACCCACCTGCCTACAAACCTACCCACCCACATAACCAAATACATACCTACATGTATGACCTGTTATCTATCTACTACTTTTGGATGAGAATTTTTTTTGTAGTTTGCTTTAAAAATAAGCAGAGATGGAGATTTCCTCAGCATAGGATCAGCTGCATTCCAAAGATTGGACCCTCTATACCTCACTGAGAACTGCCTAAGTGAAGTACCACAATAAGGTATATGCAGGTCCCTGGACTGACATGTAGCATATGAATGAACATCTGAATTAAAAGAAAAAAAACTATTAAAACCATTTGGTAGATTGTGATCATGAATGCATTTGTACACAAATATACATATCTGTAAAGAATTAACCTCAGACACAGTCAGAATGTTTAATTTCTTGAAAAGAGGAGCAGATGGTTCAAATCGATCCGAGAGGGTTGCCAGTCTAACAAATCTTTTTTGAAGTAAAATAATTTTTTGAAGATGAGATGGATGAGTGCTATCCCAAATTATGTTACAATACGATATGTAAGGAAAGATAAGACTATAATACAGGATTAAAAAACAACTTCTATTCATCAATGAACACACCTTCCTAATTATACCTACTGACTTCATTGCTTTTTTACAAACATGATCAATGTGTTTTTTCCAATTGAGTTTATCATCAATTATCATCAATGAAGTCACACAACGCTCATGCGGCAACCGCTAAAACAATCACTTTAAACAAAATATCACTTTAAATAATGGAAGTCACTTTAAAGGAAGGAGGTATTGTATAGTATAGTTTAGATACATTAAGAGTTAAAATTGTAAATTGTATAGTAGTGTACATAGGAACCAGGTGCTCAGGAACTTAGCATATCTTGTGTCTTACCTATTTTCTTTTTTTTCTATGCCTTTTTATTATTGTATTTTGCACAATCGATGCAGGCATCTGTCTGTCTGTCTGTCTGTCTGTCTGTCTGTCTGTCTGTCTGTCTGTCTGTCTGTCTGTCTGTCTGTCTGTCTGTCTGTCTGTCTGTCTGTCTGTCTGTCTGTCTGTCTGTCTGTCTGTCTGTCTGTCTGTCTGTCTGTCTGTCTGTCTGTCTGTATATATATATATCTGCTTATCTATCTGTCTGTCTATCTGACTGTGTATCTATCTGTTTGTCCCTCCCTCTCATGTGATCATGGTCATTGTATTGACCTTGATGTGCGTGAGATGACTAGATAGTAGATACCAGTGTGGATGGACAGGAAGCTAAGGACCTCTTCCCATCTGAGCCCAGCTATGGATGCAGGTGGCTGCCTACTGAGGCTGTTACACCCAGTGTTACACACACACACACATGCACGCACACACACATAAACAAATACACACACACACACATAAACAAACACATGCACACACACACACACACACACACATACACACACACACCCACACACACACACACACACACACACACACACACACACACACACACACACACACACACACACACACACACACACACACACACACACACACACACACACACACACACACACACACACACACACACACACACACACACACACACACACACACCCACACACATTAATTAAAAGAAGATGAAACATACTTATCTTTTCACCATCAACTTCATAAAAGGCAGATAATTTCAAATCTGGACATTTTCAGAACAGTCAATTATCTCTGAAAGGGTGTTTTCTTTCAAAATTAACAATATGACAAAACAGTTTTTTTCAATAGCTAGTCAAAGTAGAAAGACCATACTATTACTACTATACTACACTTTGCACAAAAAAGCGTTTCAAACTCTTTAAAAACATAATATGTTTAGTATATTATTAACTCATTTACACAGGACAAAATGTATATTATAAATTTTGTCCTGTGTAAATGAGTTAATATACTGATTATATTGATTGAGTGTGTAATAGATTACATCTTAGAAAGTGACCTTACTAACTCTAATCTAATCTAATCTCTGGATGTCCTTACGTGACCTACTTCCTCTATCTGGGTCACTTCAGACCTCTGGCACGGATTTGACCTCTGACCCCTCACCTTTCATCTTTCACAAGCCTAAGGAATTCCACTCACCACCTCCAACCCATCCATCTTTGGCTGTTTACCCCAACACACTATGTCTCTCACACACACAGATGTGCACCCCCCTCTCACGCACACACACGCACACACAACCATGCTTGCACACATACACACACATGCAGTATACACACATACACTATCTGATGCTTGGCCCCAAGAGCCTGAGAGTATGAGTGTCTTGTGCGCACACACACACAGTCACACACAAACACACACTCATAAACACACCTGTATACACACACTCGCAAGCTCACACCCACATACATAATCACATTTGACGTTTGGCCCCAAGTGCCTGAGAGAATGGTCGCCTGGAGCCAGAGGGGCCACATTCTTCTCTCTGTGCCCAGCTGAAGGGGTCAGAGCTGGGGGGAAGACGTATGACATCCACCCCTGATATACTGTCCGTGGCAAGATAGGACAGGGACAGGCCTTATTTGTCTGTATGATACTTGTGCTTTGATTTCATTCCATGGACCACAACACTACTTTAATTTAGATTTCGTTGTTGCTGTGTTTGCATTTTGATTTTAACACTTGTGGTGTTCATGTTTTTGTTACTCACCCACTGTTATCTCAATTACAAGCAATCTAGAAAGCTTTAACTTTTCCCACTTACCTCTGCTAGCCACTTAACTGGCGCCCAGAAAAGTGGACATTTTAAACTTGAACTTGAGGACTGCATACTTTTTTTGAAAAGCGTATCTTTATACGTTATACACTTATAGCACATGCATAAGCCTTGTCTCTTTTGAAAGATAACATTCTGAAGTTGCTGATACAATAAAGAAAGGTTGGCTCCCATACAGGGAGGGGGCTGGCTCTGGGTGTGGGGAGAACTGGAGTAGGATCCTGGAGAGGCGGCGAGCTGGCCTGATGGCGGGTCCTCTCTCTCCCACGCTCCCGGACGTGTCCAGGGTGGCCGGCCTGTCTTTGACGAGCTCGTCCTTGATGTTCTCGTTAAGTCCCTGACGAAAAGTGCTTCCTGCATCGTTCCACCCACTTCCCGCAGCAAGGATATGAAAATCTGTAGCGAAGGCGGCGGCCGTGCAGCTCCCCTGGGAGAGGGACATCAGTCGCGCCCCGACATCCTGGCCGGCGGTAGGGTGGTCGAAGACACGCTTGAATTCTGAGAGGAACGTAGCATAGTCGTTGAATAGGTCGGGCGAGCGCTAAGAGTGGCCTGGGCCCAACTTAAACACACAGGACGCGGGAGAAAAAAAATGATTGGGTTGATGAACAAAAATTTACTCACATTGGAGAAGGAAACCACGGAACTGGGCGAATGTACCGTCGAAGGGGCGGGGGCTGGCTAGACTGGGTTCATGGAACTGACCAGTTGGATGAGTGGGAGACGAAGCAGCAGAGGGTGGTGACACTGGGGGCTGAGCAGGAGTGGTAGGGGGAGTGGGTGACGGCGTGAGCGTGGCAACCTGCTGAGATAGAGCCTGGAGGAGATCCCTCATCTGGATAGGCTTTTCTGCTGAAGAATCTCCTGAGCCTGGAGCCGGTCGTTCAGGACCTGGACGGCTGCAGAGGCCTCCTGAAGCAAGCGGCTGTGGTCCATGAGGATCCCCTCCTGGACCTGCAGAGCCTGGATCGCTGACAGGAGATTTCCCACCTGGTTAGTGCTCCCCTGCTGGAGAGTCTCCTGGGCCTGGAGCCGATCGTTCAGGGTTTGGACAGCAGAGCCATCAGGCTCTACAACAAAGGGCTTGGACGGCCGGATCTGCTGCCAGAACTGTCACTGTCACAACTCGGGAACTTGAGAACTAGAGAATCACATCACCGTACTGACTATCTTGTATTTGCACTAGAGACTAATATCACTGGACTCTCATCACTGGACTATCTTGTGTTTGTACTTTTTTTTATATTATATTGTATTTGTATCTATACTTTAAGTGTACCTATAGTGTATTGTGACGGATACATCTGTGCACCGCACCCGCACATGTTAACCGTATTGTTTGTTTAGTTAGTTAATGTTTGTACACGTTTACATTCATGATGCACATACACAATTTCTATTTCACATAATGACACACGACACATAGACTTGCATACTGATATCATATCCATTCTTTATTATTTGACTTACATGGTTAAGTGCATGCATGTTGTTCATTGTTTGTTTCTCCAACTCTGCAGCCAGCCATCCTCGCTCTGAGCAAACAGAGCAGCTGCGACTGGGGGGGGGGGGGGGGGGGGTTATTGTATTGTAATTTAGTTTCCTTATATGTATTTCCTTATTAATTAAGATTATTAGTTGTTCAGTTTGGTAGTTGTGTTGTGTGTTGTGTATTTATTGTTTATTAGATTAATTAGAAGTGTAAGATATTATTTAGTAAAATATTAATTATCAATTAGCCCACTTAGATTAATATATCTGGCCAGGGCCTATATATAGTTTTGAGTTCTCAGTTGTCATTGTCTTCTGTTCCGTTCAGGTCTGTTTTTACTCCTGCCTTTTATTATTTGGACCACTTATGGGCCAGCAACAGGTCAGGGAGACCCGAATGGAGGAAGAAGCGGCAATGCAAGGGCAGAGGGTTAAAGACATCCAGCACCAGTTCTCTCTACTTCAGTTGGAAGTCACAGCATGTACCTATGTAAACATGGATGCTGATGACTCACTTGATTATGACCAAGTCAAAACAGCCATTTTCCAGAAGTATGATATTAACCCAGAAACATACAGACAGAGGTTTCGATCATGGGAGGTGCAGTCCAACGAGACCCCTAAAGAGCTTTATGTAAGGCTAAAAGAACTGTATGACAAATGGGTCCAGCCTAAAGGCAAAACTGTGAGAAACCATGATATTGGAACAGTTTCTGAGAATGTTGTCCCCTGAGCTACAGGTGTGGATCCGGGAACATGACCCTGGCACGGCAGCAGAAGCAGCTCGTCTGGCTGACATCTTTGTGGCCACCAGACGGAATAACCAACCGTGGACCAATGCTGCATGGAAGGTAGCCAAGGGGCCGTGGCGACAGGGTTCATTCCTGCAGGCCACTCGCCAAGCATCCACCGATGTCTGTCAGATACTCCAGCCCAAAAGTGCCTGTTTGTTATCTGTGTGGGCAGGAGGGGCACACCAAGCCCATGTGCCCTAAAAACCCTGTCAAGCTGACCCAGTTATGCTATGCTCCACGATACAGGACTGAGCCCGAGTGGAAGTATGAGCAGCCCACAAGGGAGATCACAGTGGAAATCAATGGCCAGGAGCTCAGGGCTTTGATCGACATGGGTAGTGCACAAACTCTGGTTCATCAGCAGTATGTACCACTCCATCAAGTGCGCACCTCGGAAACAGTTCCCATATGTTGTGTGCACGGGGATGAAAAGCCGTACCCCACTGCTGATCTGTATATTAATGTACAGGGACAAGCTTACCTGCTCACTGTTGGCATTTCCAATAACCTGCCCTTTCCTGTCATATTAGGAAACGACTTGCCGGTGCTGTTTGATTTGCTGCAGTCCCGTCAGACCTGCAATGCTGCCCTCACCCGAGCTCAGGCTAAGCAGACGACCGAACCTGATCAGACACTTGCTATGCTGCCATTCTATGATGTAGAGGTGGAAGCAGAACCAGGTAAACCACAGAAACCCTGCAAGCAAAGGAAAGGAGAGACATTTCAAGGTACTGTTGTCCACCCCCAAGGTGAACCAAACCAAGAGCTTCCCCTAGGCTTTAGAATACCGACCAACATTATTGACATGCAACAAGCAGACCCCAGCCTAGTTGGCTGTTTATCCAAGGCTAAAGGGAGAGGGAAAGTTGAGCCTCAACTTGAGAGTGGCCCTGATAACTACTTTTTACAGCAAGGTATCCTTTATTGCCAGACTAAGTCCACTGAGCAGATGGTGGTTCCAAAAGCAACCCGGGAAGTAATACTTAATCTGGCCACCTAGGAAAGCATAGAACCACTGCCCGCATACAGAGATTTTTTTTTGGCCTGGCCTACGTAGAGATGTAGCTGCCTACTGTCGGAGCTGCCCTCAATGCCAGCTGACCTCAAAGCGGGACTATGCCAAAGCGCCTCTCCAGCCATTACCAGTTATTGGCACTCCATTCGAACGGCTATGTATGGCTGTGGTCGGCCCACTAGAAAAGAGCAAGTCTGGTAACCGGTTTCTGCTAGTCATTACAGATTATGCCACAAAATATCCTGAAGTGTTCCCCCTCAAGTCAGTCAAAGCTAAGAGTGTTGCATTCTGTCTGGTGCAGTTCTTCTCCAGGGTAGGGTTCCCCCGTGAAATACTTACCGATCAGGGCACAAATTTCATGTCTAAGCTCCTGAAGGATGTATACCAGCTGTTGGGCATCAGAGGCTTAAGAACAACACCATATCATCCACAGACCGATGGTCTAACCGAGCGTTTCAATCAAACCTTAAAGCAGATGCTCCGCAAGTTTGTCAGTGACTCTGGTTCTGATTGGGACCAGTGGCTCCCATATCTAATGTTTGCTTACAGAGAAGTACCACAGGCCTCTACCGGCTATTCACCTTTTGAGTTGATGTATGGACATGAGGTAAGGGGGCCTCTTTCACTCCTGAAGGATGTCTGGCAGAGGGACCAGGAGATAAACGAACCCTGTGATGTTGTCTCTTATGTGATTCAGATGCGGGAGAAGCTGACAAGGATGTCTGCTCTGGCCCAGGAGAATATGGTGGTGGCCCAGCGACGGCAAAAGACCTGGTATGATCGGTCTGCCGGGGAGAGGAGCTTTGAACCAGGCCAGGAAGTGCTGGTCATGCTACCTACTGAATAAAACAAGCTGCTGGCAAAATGGCAAGGGCCCTTCAAGGTAATCAAAAAACTTGATTCCACCACTTACCAAATCTCCACCCCAGGTCGTGGCCGTTCTACCAAGAACCTACATGTCAACCTATTGAGAGAGTGGGTCCCCCGACCAAAGCCACCAGACAGTCTACCAGTGCTGCTGATCCGGAGGGTGGAGGAGGATGATGCTGGAGAGCAGTACTTACCGGAGCCTACCTCTCCTGTCCTGGATCTACACCATCTGTCGCCAGAACGACAGGCTCAGGTGCGAGCTGTATGTGATCCAGAGGTGGTCCAGGAGAACCCTGGCTGTACACAGGTAGTAGAACATGAGATTGTGCTGAAGGACAATGCTGCTGTTAAACGCATGAGTTATCGCATTCCTGAATGCTTGCTAGAGTCCCTCAAGAAGGAGATTGACCCCATGCTGTCCCTTGGCATCATCGTGCAGTCCCGAAGTGAGTGGTGCAATCCCATTGTTCTTGTTCCAAAAAAGGATGCATCGATCAGGTTCTATATTGACTTTAGTTATTTAAATTCAGTGTCAAAGTTTGATTCGTACCCAACACCCCGTATCGATGACCTGATTGACCGTCTGGGTCAAGCCAAATATTTGACCACCATTGATCTATGTAAAGGATATTGGCAGGTTCCCCTTTCCCACAAGTCACGTGAGCTTACTGCTTTCCGGACACTGTGGGGCCTGTTCCACTTTACAGTGATGCCCTTTGGATTGCATGGTGCGCCGGCCACCTTCCAGCGGCTCATGGATGGGGTCATCAGTGGATTGTCAGAGTTTGCCTCAGCCTATCTGGATGACATTGTTGTTTATAGCAACACCTGGACAGATCACCAGGGCCCCGTTCCCCGTACCTGGATAACTGAGTTAGCCGGATAACTTTCGGTTAAGTCTGACTTAAGCCGGACTTTCCGGCTCCCCGTACCTGGATTTTCCAAATCACCATGACAACAGATCCAAAAGTTTGAGCCTGGTCGAAAGCAGGGTTTAAGTTCAAGTTAGCCGGATCAACCATCGCCACGCCCCCGCAAAGAAGTGACAGCCCGTTTCCTGAAATTATTCCCACAGTCTACGATCTGCATTATACCATTCTGAATTACGTTTTTGTGCTCCATTCTTCCAGAGGGGGCTTTTGAAATGTAAAATAGACCCAAAATGCTGATACTAAATTCACTTTGTCCTAAATAATGCACGTTATATATACCGTGGCGCTCGCTCGGTGCGATGTACACATTATGACTTTGTGGTTATTTTAATTGTAACTGGGATTAAGATGTCTGATGAGATGCGCTGTTTGACGGATTTGAGAAATTGAATGAGCCGTTGACGTCACATTAATGAATGAGGATAAAGAAATAAAACTTCATTCAAAATAAAGAATATTCTAAACACGGGTCTCTCGTTCATTAATGTATAAACAATGAATTTATCCCATCTGGCACAGTGGCGCAGCGGTAGTGCTCAACCCTGCCAACCCAGCGACCGGTGTTCGAAACCCTGTGTTTCCAATATAATTTTTTTGAATATAATATTAATGATTATACGCCAAAGTAGCCTGGTTTTAAGTTAAAATATTATAAATCTACATGCATTGAGGATGTCATTATTTATATAGCTCTCAACGTGCACCAAATTGAATTATTCCTATATTGCAAAAAGAAGGAAAAGACTAGGGTTTCGAACCCCGGTCGTCTGCGTGAAAGTCAAAAGAACAACCCGTTAGACCACAGTGGAGATAAGTAAAAGATCGACCACACATCAATCAATGGGTAAGAGAGCCGTATCGTAATTCTGTATAACAGTTTAACTAATTATTTTCGCTAGCAAGATCTCATTTGATTATTCAATCCAGCAGGCAAGTTTAAAGAAATATAATCTGATTGATTGAGGTAATGAGGGACTTAAAATTAGCCTAGATAACGCATTTAACTTGTCGGCGAGGCGATTGAGCCGTATTGCAATCTGTCAATAAAGTTTTAAATCAATTAATCAATCAATGCCGTTAGAGAATCAGGATCTCTGCCATCGATACGTGCTGGCTTTTCAACTGAAGCGGCCGCGCGCATTTATCCTGGGGCCCAAGTCTGAATCGAGTTAACGAGACTGAATCCACCTTCGAGGAACAGGAAAATCCCAGCTTCAAACATCGGGTTAACTGAAGCTGGATAATGACATCTTGATCGACTTAGTTGAACCAGGTACGTGGAACGGGGCCCTGGGACGCCTGAAGAGAGTCTTTCAGTGTCTCAAGGAGGCTGGCCTCACCATCAACAATTTGGGGTAATCTTGGACTCAAACCTGACCTTTAAGAAACACATAAAGAATGTGAGGAACACCATCAACTTCAACATTTCCAACTTCAAACAAATACAGCCCTCCCTAACACTTGAAGCCGCAAAGACATAAGAGCCCCCATAATACTAATACTTATTCTATCTTATTTTATCATAAATTAAAACAAAATCATTTTTTAGGCACTGTGAACCAAAAATAAGCCTAGAGTATGTTTGTTGACAAAATTGCAGGCCCTGCCTTTGTAAGCGACAGCAGTGAGGTAGTACATTTTCAGGAAGCTTTCTAGAGGACATAGAGGGGAGGCCGAGTCAGTCTAAAGTGAACTTGATTGATCCATGTTGGCAGACTACACAATTCTTTGTGTGTAATATCTAGTTATTATGTTGAGTCAAAATACGTTTGTTGGCCAGCCGTCTGTTGGTCATCGGTGTTCGTAATCTTACATTTAGATTCAATGTTTGCTCATGCATATCTTGGGACACCACTAGCTGATAAACCAATCAGGATACAGAAACGGGAAGTACGGACCCCAAAATTGTCAACAAGAACGGAGAATCTGACTGGAACGCTAGCTGTATTATACATCGCAACATGAGACAGTAAATACTATTGTAATAAAACTTTCAAAACTATGTTCAATTTGTGTATTGTTTTGTTACTATAAGATTGTATTTCGCACTGTATTAAGCCATACCGACCGACGTCACAGATGAGCGTTAGATGGTTAACGCGATATTAACGTTAGAGATCTATCCGACCTAAATACTATTGTAATAAAACGTTCAAAACTATGTTCAACTTGTGTTTTGTTTCTTACTATAAGATTGTATTTCGCACTGTATTAAGCCATATCGACGTCAGGTGAGCTTTCTAGCCATTAGATGGCGCACTGTATTAAGCCATATGACGTGATGGATAACGTGATATTAACATTCTGCAATCTGTTAACAGTTTTCAATCAATGTCAGACGTCCTGCTGAATTGCTCAGAATTTAAAATGATGTCCCCAATAGGACATAATATTAATATTATTCCCCAGTATGACACAATAAACACAGAATGAATGCCCCCCCCCCCCCGACCCAACCCAGATAGATGTAAGAGTCCAGGTGACATTGAATAATTTCCGGGGGGTGTGTACCGGTATTCACAGCAAGAAAGATGGAGTGCTACATGCACGTGTGTAATTCTTGCAAGGAACCTACCAAAATTATCCAATTTTCAGAGACAAGTTGGTTGAAATGTATTAACAGTTCGTTGCAGTGGGCTCATTTAGATGGTCCAGAAAGCAAGATTGCACAATTGGCTGTTAAAGCATATGGCATTGAGGAGAATGGCCCAATTCCAGCTGTGCCATCTAATAAAGGCTACCACAGAGAATGCTATATGCAATTTGCTAATATCCGTAACATAGCCCGCAGGGAGGCAAAGTTGGCAAAGTTGACAAACACCACAAAAGGTTAGTACCAAAATGCAATTTATTTTAAACATATGATACATGATTAATGTATTTTTTTTTACTGGACTGGCCCTGTAATTTGCCCTTCAGGTGAAAACTAGCAATATGGGTGGAAGAAAAAGTGTATTAATCATGTAACATGAGTCAAGGTCAGATCTAGCCTGGAATAGAAAACAGAATGTTGATTTTTTGATGTTCAAGTTTCTTTATTAGTTGTCATACAGAAGCACAGAATACTTTTATATAAAATGCTTCTTTCTGTTTTGCTCCAGAGATTGTGCTAGATAAAAATAGATAAGTATAAAATAGAAGTCAAGTATAAGTGTTCAATATATACATCAAATGTCAAGTTAGACCGCGCTCTCAAGATTCGACACTGGGTGCTGAAATCCCATTAAGTATTATATAAAAAAGAAGCAGTGAAGCTAGACCAGCACTCTCAGGTTCAAGTATTTAATGGCAGCCTGAAACAAACATGTTTCGGAATTACATATTCCTTCGTCAGTGTTATAGCTTGCTAATATCCGTAACATAGCCCGCAGGGAGGCAAAGTTGGCAAAGTTGACAAACACCACAAAAGGTTAGTACCAAATTACATGGAATTACATATTCCTTCGTCAGTGTTATAGCTTGCTATAACACTGACGAAGGAATATGTAATTCCGAAACATGTTTGTTTCAGGCTGCCATTAAATACTTGAACCTGAGAGTGCTGGTCTAGCTTCACTGCTTCTTTTTTATTCAATATATACATACAATGTACAATGCAGAGTAGAAAAGTAACCGAGTTACAATACAATATACTATACAGTACAATGCAGAAATGGGATGAGGTACAATTTAGGTACAATTTACAGTAAGGTGTAATGAGGTATGGGTTGTAGTGCAAATTATTTGCCAATAAATATAAAGTGTGTGTGTAATGTGTAACTAGTACAGTGGATGGGTGTCCAGTCCAGGGCCCAGAGAGTAGAGAGCTGTGTGAGTCGTCCCCGGACAGCTTATGTGAGAAGGATGACCATCCTTGTTCAAAAGTTGAGCTCTTGCAGATTAGCCTGGCCCCACTTCTATCCAGAAACAGGGGAAACAGAAAAACAATCAATACATTTTGGAACATTGTTACTACAATAGATAACGACGTTATTCATCACATTAACTATCTATGCCCCCCCCCCACACACACACACACACTTTGTTTCCCTTTAAAATGTAGAAGACGCAGAGGGACACACAGCAGAACACGATACAGCACCACCACCAAAGAGTAGACTCCTCCGCTCAACGACAGCTACTACCACCACCAACAAAGACAAACCACATCTCCTTCCAGTCCAATGTGTAATATGCAGACGTGAGAAATATTTCACAGACAGTCTCAGTCGGAAGAAGGTCAAGGAGAGTCTTACAACATGTGAAACACTGACAGCTGGTAGGCTGTGTGAGGCAGCAGAGGCCCGCAAAGATGAGCACCTGCTCCTCCATATACGTGGGGTGGATCTGGTAGCTGCAGAGGCAAAGTACCATTTCAGGTGTTACAGAAATTACACAATATATCTGTACAAGAAAAACACCAGCACAGGGACCATCCAATATCAAACAGGATACAAGCACTTCTGTGAAACAGTGGTGGAGGAGAGGTTATTAAAGAAACGGAAGGTGCTCAAGCTCTTTCTTTAACAGCCCTGTTTAAGAAATCTGTACTTGACACAGATGGCATTGACATCTCCTCTTACAAATCTGCTTCCTTGAAAGTGAGACTCCGAAACTCCTATCCTTTTCTGAAGTTCCAGAAGCTGTCAAGACATGACTTTGTCTATGTTGAGGATATGACACCACATGAAGTAGTCCACTCTGAAGTAGCCAAGACTGCAGCAACATCATCATCATCATCATCATCATCATCATCATCATCATCATCATCATCATCATCATCATCATCATCATCATCATCATCATCATCATCATCAGATGAGGATGACACAAGAACTGAAAAAGATGACACACATAAAACAAG
This sequence comes from Notolepis coatsorum, assembly GCF_963971535.1. Taxonomy (NCBI): domain Eukaryota; kingdom Metazoa; phylum Chordata; class Actinopteri; order Aulopiformes; family Paralepididae; genus Notolepis; species Notolepis coatsorum. The sequence goes on along the minus strand of NC_140178.1, from coordinate 62,280,190 downwards.
ACTCCTGTTCCATGCAGCCATGACACTGAAAGATGACATGTTGCAGAAGTGCAAAACAACCCCTAAACTCACATGGCCACCAACAGCACAGCAACTTACGATGTCAGCTGCCTCAAATATGATCCCAGATACGCTCTTCAATTTCATCGCCTGGACAACAGGAGTGACAACAGATCCCTCTACTGAGAATGAAAGAGTGAGAGTTAGTGTAGAGGATACTCCGAAGATAGTTGCAGTAGGCCAGGATGTGATGAACCTCACTATGAAAGGGAGATGGCTCATGCCCAAACACTGTGCATTAGGCATGGCTGTTAGACACATGACAGGATCAGCTCAGCTGATTGGTGTCCTGAATGGGCTTGGTCACTGTTCTGCCAGCTCACAGGTGTTAGAACACGACACAGCTCTAGCACAGCTACAAATACAAAGAGGTGACACCTACATCCCACAAAACATCAACGTAAAGGTGCAAGCAACTCTGGTTTGGGATAACAATGATTTTGGAGAGGAAACACTGTCTGGCAAGGGGACAACACACAACACCAACGGCATAATCATTCAAAAAATGATTCCATGTGATGCACCCACCACTAACCCTGACACTCAGGTACTGAGAACAAGAAAGAGGAGTCTCGATCCACCCCCTGCTCGTCTTGAGACGTACAACAGAGGAAAGCGGACAGGCCCAGCCCTTTTTGGGAAAGAAGTCCCACTAGAGCTAGAGAGCCACATACTAACCAGGAAAGCAGCCCAGACACTAGACAGTGCCTACTTCCTGATGAAGACAGCAGTCCATGACAATGTCCTACCTGGATGGACTGGTTTCAACACATTCCTCCATGAAGGTCAGATTCCAACTCTAACCAACATTGGGTACCTCCCAGTGATTGATGCAAGTCCTACAGACCTGGGAACGGTAGAGACCATCCTAAAGAGGTCAACAGAAATCGCAGACAAATTACAACTTCAGGAGGTAGTCCTAGTCTTTGACCAAGCCATCTATGCTAAAGCTCAGGAGATACGGTGGGGGAAGGACACATACAAGGAGAGGCTTACCATTCGAATGGGTGAGTTCCACACATGCATGGCTTTTCTGTCCTGTATTGGCAAGCGTTTTGGTGATGCTGGCTTACAAGACATCCTGATCGAGGCTGATGTCATCGCTGCTGGATCTGTTGGAGGAGTTATATCAGGTCACCAATACAACAGAAGCATTCGGAGCCACAAGTTGACATGTGAGGCACTACACAGGCTACGATGGAAAGAATACCTGGAGAGCCTACCTCAAGACTGTCGGGAAGCCATTTTAACATTTGCCACCGATCTCCAGAGAACTTTCTCCACCGACGACTTTGGAGTCATTGTTGAATCCCAGGAGTTCACAGCAGTCGTTGAAGGCTACGACAGGTTCAACAAAGAACAAGAGAGTAAGACATTCCAATTTTGGAGTTCCTACATTGAAATGGTAGAGGATCTGCTATCCTTTATCAGAGCGACACGAGAGGCAGATTGGAGTCTGCATCTTTCCAGCGTCCGGATCATGCTGCCATGGTTCTTCTCCTATGACAGAATCAACTACAGCAGATACCTGTCAGCCTACTGGCAGGAGATGAGCATTCTGCAGGACACTCATCCGAGAATCTACACACAGGTACTGGTCTTATACAACATGCACCCTGCCTATACAACAATACAATAACAATGACAATGTAAAACTGTATAGTTGAATAATGATTAGTCATTTCTCTGCCTAATGCCTATACAACAATACAATAATAATGACAATGTAAAACTGTATAGTTGAATAATGATTAGTCATTTCTCTGCCTAATGCCTATAAAACAATACAATAATAATGACAATGTAAAACTGTATAGTTGAATAATGATTAGTAATTTCTCTGCCTAATGTCTATACAACAATACAATAATAATGACAATAGTTGAATAATGATTAGTCATTTCTCTGCCTATTAATATCAAAATCAGTCATTAAAGGTGTTGTTTTTAATTTAATTTTATAGGTACAGTCAGGTGACTGGGTGGCACAGAGACAGCAGGCTTACGGGTTTGCAGGCACTGCATGTGACCAGACAATTGAACAGACAGCGAACAGGGACTCAAAAACCAAAGGTGGACTTACCGGTTTCTCTCTCAACAAAGGTGCAGTCCACAGGTGGACACTGACCCAGCATGAGAGAGCAGCCATCACCATGGAACTGAAGGACATGGCTGGGCAGAACCAGCACGCAAGACAGAGAACAGAGCTGGAGGAGTCGAGAATGGTACGAGACGAGAAAGATGTTCTGACCATAATGTCCACAATCCAAACCATGATCAATCCATTCAATGTCACACTGGAAAAAGACAACCTTTACCACATCACATCAGGCCAGGTGGCATCGGAAGCAGTTTCTGATGATCTGTTGAATGGAAAGGAGAGAGGTGAGAAGGCATTTGGCGATTTCTTTAAACAACGTCTCCTAACAGATGAGGTGGACTTCCATGCTCCTGTAAAAAAGATGAAACTCAAAACCTTCAAGGACACAGCAACATCAAGTGTTACCAAGGTGAGAGGCAAGGAGATGGCCCTGAAAGCAGACCGAGACCTCTTCGCCAGGCTTATAGTGGTGGGAACAGTCAGGAAGATTGACATCGGGGAAATGTTAGTCTACAGTCTGGGACCCTTCCCTGCAGCCATAGCGAACATGGATGGCTCTATGGTGAAAACTGATAAAGCCAAGTTAATGCACTTTCTCGAGGGATCAGTAAATCCACCCGCCACAGTTGAAGTCCCTGATGGCTCAACCTGGGTGTGTGATGCAATGGCTCTGATACAGGCAATGAAACCTCAGGATACATTTGGAAGATTTGCAAACAGCGTACTATTGAACCTCATCAACCCAGCCAAAGCAAGTAAATCCAAAGTGGTGCATTTTGTCCCCGACACGTACAAAACACTGAGCATAAAGAACGCAGAGAGAAACCGACGAGCAGCAAGAGGATGTCAGCTGACTACTATATATTCAGCTGACCAGAAAACACCAAAACAATGGTCCAAGTTCTTAGCTTGTGGCGAAAACAAAGAAAACCTACAGCAATTTCTATTTGAGACATGGTCAAAATCCAGCAAAGAGGTAATGCAAGACATCACGTTGATAGTTGGACATGGGTCTGAATGCCATGTCATCAGAGTCAACAGCAGTGGCACAGGGGTGGAGGTGTTACCACTACAAACACTGTTCTCAATACAGGAGGAAGCAGACACCCGACTATTGCTTCACTGTGCTCATGCCTCTCAATACAGTTCCCATGTGGTGATCAGCAGTCCAGACACAGATGTGTTCATACTAGCCATCGCTTTCTGCAAAGAAATAGGGACAAACCTGTACTTCCACACAGGGAAAGGGGCAAGCAAACGCACAATACATGTCCAGAGGATACACAGCCATCTTGGTGATGACGTCTCTGATGCGCTAATCGGACTCCACTGTTTCACCGGCTGTGATACAGTGAGTGCTTTCTATGGGAATGGAAAAGTCAAGGCAGTGAAAATGCTCCTGTCCAACACAGAGAATTGTGCAACGTTCAGAACATTGGGAGCAGCTTTCGAACTGCCAGAGGAGCTGTATCAAGGCACAGAGACATTTACCTGTGACCTCTATGACCAGAAAGGCTGCAGGGATGTCAATGATGCAAGAAGTCAACTGTTCAAGAGTGGGAAGTGCACTGACCGCAGTCTGCCACCAAATCAGGACTCCCTGCGTAAACACACTCAGCGGGCTAACTACCAGGCAGCCATATACCGGAGGTCCCTGCAGAGCCAGCCAGACATACCTCCACCAATGAGTCATGGATGGAAGATAGAGGGAGATTTCTTCGAGATTGACTGGATGTCACTTCCTCCAGCCCCAGTCGCAATCCTGGAACTTGTATACTGCTCCTGCAAAAAAACACAATGCATGAAGGGGCGATGCACATGCAAATCAAACAACCTACCATGTACAGACATGTGTCTGTGTTTGGACTGTCAGAACACTGTATCCTAAGTTTTCACTGGAGTTTTTTTCTTCTTTTTTTCATATATTTTATTTCTTTTTTGGAAGATAGGCACAGGTACCATCAAACGCACATAGCACACACATCCACACGCACACACTCACTTTAAACAAACACACTGTAGCACCCACTCCCCACACCTTATAGCACACACTCACTTTAAACAAACACACTGTAGCACCCACTCCCCACACTTTATATTTATTGATGAAGGATTGCACTACAACTCGTACACCTTACTGTAAATTGTACCTAAATTGTACCTCATCCCATTTCTGCTTTGCACTATATAGTATTGTACATTAGTACACTGCATAGTATTGTATATTATATGGTAACTCAGTTACGTCTGCATCGAACATTGTACATATGTCTATACTGAACACTGGGACCTCATTTTCTACTTCTAATTTACATGCTATACCATGTTATTTGATACTATCTTGTCTAGCACAGTCTCTGGAGCGTAACAGTAAGAAGCATTTTGTATGAAAGTATTCTGTACTTCTGTATGACAACTATTAAAGAAACTTGAAACTTGAGGTACAGGCATACAATGCACATTGTTGGTTCCAGCTATCTATTGTTTGATAGTTTGCACCATTTAATCTAGCTGTAGAAAGCTCCATTGTTACAACATCAGCTAATAACTGTTTCCAGTGATTAAAGGGCAGAGAATGTGGAGCTTGCCATCAAAGTGCCAATTTTTTTCTCAGCAGTACTTCCTGCCAAGCTAAAGAATCATCATCATTAAGGAGCAGTAATTTGGGACAACAGGGAATATGTTTTTGTAATACATGTTACTGTTAAAATAAATAACATGTTATTTTCACACTTGTTATTGTGTTATAAATGTTGATTGATTGATTGATTGAAAACATTATTAACATATTGCAGAATGGGTACAGTACAGTACAGCTCAATACACACAATTGTTAAGGGGATGCAGACCAGAGAAAGACGTTTGTCTTGTTTACATCAGGGCCCCCCATTTGTAATTCATAGTGACAACAGCATCTAAAACAATATATTTATATGTATATTTATATATTGGAAGAGTATATTTATGAGACAGTATATTTTGTACATGTAACGGTTGTGACAACGTCAAATGTTTAACGTCACAGGCAACAACAAAGACCGCTATTACCATAGTGTAACACACAGCAAGAATGTGAAACAAGTTACTATTATTAGTATTGGGTTAGAGTTGTTTGATTTACACTATCGTAATGTTAGATTGCTATCTGAGAAAGTTAAAATGCTAACGTTAGTAACGTTAGTCTTTGTGAGCTGGCTACAATATTTTCCAATGTGTCAAAACGGACAACATATAAACTGCTGATGACTCATAACTTCCTATCACGTTTGAATAATGCTGTAAAGTTAAGTAAAATGCATTTCAATAGTAATAGTAATGAATTGAGAGCTTACCGAATGCAGAGCTATCCAGTGTTGTGAAAAGACGAGTAGCAATATTTACTTCCTGGTTCCAGGGCTTGAAGAATGTCATTGGGAGAAATCAAGTCACCTGACGTTGTAACGCGTTTTGATTGGTTCCGCAGCAACGCCCCTTTTCACAAACGTAGGTCGTTTTTATCTTATCAAAACATTAATTTCATAAAGATATGACCCAACAACCGTTGCCAACAAACGGAAATGTGTTATTATAGTATATTATGTAGTTCATATTACAATAACATATAGTCTGTTTAACCAGATCAATCATTTCATTAACGGAAGCCTCTAGAGACCTTCGGCCTCCCATCTAACAGTATATTTATTCAATTGTGACAATGTACCATTAGACATTATTCACTTCTCACAAAAACTGTAGTGCACCTTTTAAACAATGTTTGCCCAACAACCCTGGTAACTCGAGTCGTTAGTATTTTTGAAAGATTTTGGCAGAAGAAAATTATATTTTTGTATTTTCTGTGATATTTTCTTCACTTCAACTTTTTCTCTTTATACAAAGGTATCAATATGTGAAGCTGTTTTTGTTGACTTGCTGCTGCTGTAGACTCCAGTTAACAATCAGAATTACTTCTACCAAAACCATTGAGGTGTGGAGAAGACTGGAATACAAAGCGTCAAATTGTGTTGCCGATGATATGTGGACATTACATGTAAATGGTGGCACATGACCATGTGTAGTCTGCTAATTTAGGTATTGCTAAAACTTGTAATAGTGGGGACGCCAAATCAGGGGGTGCATCCGGCTGCCCTGCGCTCCATTACGGACATGGGGGAACCTTTTGAACATGTGTCTGTCATCTGCCTAAAACAAGGGCGGAAAATCATTACATGTTGACAATTATATGTGGTTCCACCCGTTTCCCGGAGGCGATACCTCTGAGGAAAGTTATTGTTCCAGCCGTTACCAAGGTTCTAATTTGAGTGGCATCATTTTGGATCCTGATCATGTTATTTTTTGCTGCCACCATTTTGGATCCTGACCATGTTATTTCTTGTGACGCCATTTTGGAAAAGAGATGGGCGCTGTGATGGTGCCAGGGCAATGTGCTGATTTTTGTTTCCCTGTGTGCTGTTCTGTTAAGCGCGATGAGATGATTTTTTGTGTTTTATTTGTTTTCCCAGGAAGTTTCCAGTTTGTTGTCTCCTGTTGACAGGACGGTATCGGCGGAGCGGCCTGTCAAAGTAGAGGTTGTTGTTGTTTCTGTTTTCCCTGGGGTGTGGTACTAATCGGATGTTGGGTAATAAGTAATAATGTTTTGCTAACCCTACAGGTTCGCTCTTATGGGGGGAGGTGTGACGTACCTGGGTACGTGGGTTGGTCATTACCATTATTACTGTATTTATGACACCTTCTGAACATCAGGTTAGTATATTTAATGTGTTATGTTTTGTATGTGATGTGTGTGTGTGTGTGTGTGTGAACATGAGAGCTAATGCTGTCTCTTTTCTCTCCCTGTCAGGTGCTGCCCATCCCTACTGAAGAGTGCTGATTGCCTAATGAATGACAGCTGATGGCAATCACCTCGAGAGGGATGGGTAGCCAAATACCTGACAGCACACACACGTCTGGGCGCCTCATTCTGTCAATTGCCAGTGACCAGAGAAGAGTGAGGTTGCCATTGCTTGCCACTGTGGTGGAATTGATACTGTGCTCAGCTACTGCTTCGGGTGGACTAAAGTACTAGTACATGTATATAGATATTGTTGGCCTCTGCGCCACTCCTCCATTGGAGTAAGTATACTCTTGTTGGCTTTAGGCCTAAATCCCACTGATTGTGGAATTGTACCTTTGGTACCTTTGTTGGGGGTTTTTCCCAGTACCAACCTCTGGCTGGTTGGTGAGTGTCTGTGGGCGCTTATCTAGTTTACTTTATTATTATACTTACCTTGTTTTGTTCTCCCCTTACCCTTCTCCCTGTTTGTTAATTGTTTGTGATTATTATATTTACCTTGTTTGTTCTCCCCTTAACCTTCTCCCTGTTTGTTAATTGTTTGTGGGTTGTTTTTTCCCTTTGTTGCCTATCTTAACATCAGTGGAGGTTTCAATCCCTACCCGGCATAATAAATATAATTTACTATTTTTGGAACAACGTCTTGTGTTTATTATTACCTACCTGCCCGGGACTATTTTTAAAGCATTTACTGAGAGAGGCTGTTTCTGTTCATGTACAGCCTGCTCCAGATACTATTCGGTGCGGTCGTTAGACCTTCGTACATGACATGTCATGTACAAAGGTCTAAGGCCCACACAGGATAACCATTGGAGCTGGCTGCACATGAGCAAAAGCAGCCTCTCTCAGTAAATGCGTTCAAAACAATGTCCCAGGTCGGTAAAAAAGACACAACACAAGACGTTTTCCAAATAGTAAATTATATATTTATGGTGATAGGGATTTAAACCTCCACCATAATGCACAAGGGGAAAAGGTAGGGGAGGACAAACAAGAAGCCCCCATAAGAGCGAACCTGTAGGGTTAGCAAAACATTATTACTTATTACCCAACATCCGATTAGTACCACACCCCAGGGAAAACAGAAACAACAACAACCTCTACTTTGACAGGCCGCTCCGCCGATACCGTCCTGTCAACAGGAGACAACAAACTGGAAACTTCCTGGGAAAACAAATAAAACACAAAAAATCATCTCATCGCGCTTAACAGGACAGCACACAGGGAAACAAAAATCAGCACATTGCCCTGGCACCATCACAGCGCCCATCTCCTTTAAAAAATGGCGTCACAAAAAATAACATGGTCAGGATCAAAAATGGTGCCAGCAAAAAATAACATGATCAGAATCCAAAATGATGCCACTCAAATTAGAACCTTGGTAACGGCTGGAACAATAACTTTCCTCAGAGGTATCGCCTCCGGGAAACGGGTGGAACCACATATAATTGTCAACATGTAATGATTTTCCGCCCTTGTTTTAGGCAGATGACAGACATATGTTCAAAAGGTTCCCCCATGTCCGGAATGGAGCACAGGGGAGCTGGATGCACCCCCTGATTTGGCGTCCCCACTATCACAAGTTTTAGCAATACCTAAATTAGCAGACTACACATGGTCATGTGCCACCATTTACATGTAATGTCCACATATCATCGGCAACACAATTTGACGCTTTGTATTCCAGTCTTCTCCACACCTCAATGGTTTTGGTAGAAGTAATTCTGATTGTTAACTGGAGTCTACAGCAGCAGCAAGTCAACAAAAACAGCTTCACATATTGATACCTTTGTATAAAGAGAAAAAGTTGAAGTGAAGAAAATATCACAGAAAATACAAAAATATAATTTTCTTCTGCCAAAATCTTTCAAAAATACTAACGACTCGAGTTACCAGGGTTGTTGGGCAAACATTGTTTAAAAGGTGCACTACAGTTTTTGTGAGAAGTGAGTAATGTCTATACTGTCCTCTAGAAAGCTTCCTGAAAAGTTACTACCTCACTGCTGTCGCTTACAAAGGCAGGGCCTGCAATTTTGTCAACAAACATACTCTAGGCTTATTTTCGGTTCACAGTGCCTAAAAAATGATTTTGTTTTAATTTATGATAAAATAAGATAGAATAAGTATTAGTCTCTTGCAGGCTCTGCAAACAAATCACTTTCCTCCGAAACTGCATAGTGCACCTTTAATTTAGCAATCAACTCCAGAAGGAACCAATAAAACGAAACCTTGCCTATAAGATCTACAGCAGCTATTCTGAAAGAACACTGACGCTACATCTCCCTGCTCCATCGATCCATTTTAGCATCTTTGATCATTACAGCAGAAAAAATCCACATGTAGTACTCTCTATTTTACTAGGCTCTATTGACAAGCTTTGCATTATATACAAAGCTCTATAATGAACCGCCTCAGATTCTGAGGGTTAGGTCAAAACATGTCCTAACTAATTATTGCAAGTTTGCGTTATTTTTTTGAATAGATCAACAGAAAGCTGAACGGGTCTTGACAAAGGGGTGGGGTGAAAACACAAGCTGCTGCTGAAACACAGTATCAAATTACCCATTTCTCTCCAAAGTCTCCTTTCAAATCCTTTAGTCGATAAACACCCGGTCTAGGTGTGCAACACCCCCTCTATCACAAAAGTCTGTTTCCTACTAGCAGTAGCACTGGCCACTGCCGCAAAACAACTTGATAGGCAGGAATCACTGTGCTGAGCAGTGATCAATGCTTGACGAGTCTGTGGTAGTGAAACGCCAGCAGACTTGGGAATTACCAGCTTCCCCTGAACGCTACTTACAGCAACCTCTTCCATCTTTCCAATAGATGGCCCCCTGTCCTCAGCGATAGCCTCGCTACTGACAGAGTCACTCAACGCCAAAGCTTGAGTTCGCTTCCTGTCCTGTGCCTTGGTGAGAACACAAGCAGAAAAAACATTGGGGTGATTATTAATCAATTCATCACAACACAAGTCAGTTAATGGAGCGTTTTCAACCTCCAACACAGGGATCACACTCTCCCCAGCAATATCGTTCCCCATGATAAACTCAACGCCCTCCACAGGGAAACATGGGCGAACGGCGACAGGAAAACAACCTGTGATAAGATCTGACTGTACACGCACCTTATGCAACGGCACGCGCATACACCCCATTTCTATACCTCTTACCATCGCACTAGACTGACAGTAAGAGTCTTCATTTAGCGGTAAGACATCAGCCAGGATGAATGACTGAGAACAACCTGTATCACGGAGTATTCTCACCTTTCCGTTGGTCACAGACGTCACCCGACAGTGACACACACCCATCAAACAGAAAGGGTTTAAAACAGTCATCACTTTCTTTTTCCAGAGAGCTATTCTGGTCAGAACATGACACTGTACCAATCAACCCCACACCTTTTGGTTTCTGAGCTGACCCCCTTTTCTCCCGACGCTTCCTCAGCGTATGACATCCCTTTACCATATGGCCAGTTTTCTTACAATAATTGCACACCACCGGTCTTTTAGACGGCGGTGAGCGTGGCTGAAATGCTGACTCACTCACGAATGAGCCACCTCCACCACATACATTAGGACGTACAGAAACACGTTTTCGTGACCACTCAAACTCATCTGCCGAAATCGCCGCCTGTCGGAGGGTTGACGGAGGTTTGAGGGTTGGCCCATGTAAATAGAGCACAGCTTCGCCTGGCAGGGTGGCCATGAACTGCTCCACAAGTACCAATTCACTCAATGATGCAAAGTCTTTCACCTCACACCCAGAACACCACCGATCAAAATTAAGTGTCTCCTCCCGGGAGAACTCAACATGGGTTTGGGAAGGAGACTTACGGCGGTTGCGAAAATGCTGCCTGTATGCTCCTGGTACCTCTTCGTACACGCGCAAGACAGCGCTTTTCACTTTCTCATATACCACGATGTCTTCAATCGATAATGACACGCACGCCTCCTGAGCCCTACCAGTGAGTCTGTATAGTAATAAAATCGCCCACTTGTCCTTTGGCCAACGCAAAGCCCACGCCATGAGAAAAATGAATCGACCTCAGACTCCTGAAAGTCGGGAACTAAAGGAATATGCTGCCCAATATCAAAGGGTGCCTGGGGGTCGGAAAGTACTGGAGAGGAAATGGTGCTATCCTGAAAGGGGGGAACCAAGGACATATGCTGGCTAATATCAAAGGGTGCCTGGGGGTCGGAAAGTACTGGAGAGGAAATGGTGCTACGTTTAGCGTCACCATACTCCAACTCCAGTTTCCTCATCGCCAATTGAAATTCCCTATCAGCCACCTCCTTTCTCTCCAGCATGTCTCGCTCTCCGTCCTCCTTTCTCTCCAGCCTGTCTCTCTCTCTGTCTCTCTCCTCCTTGTCTCTCACCTCCTTCCTCTCTTCCCATTCTCTCACCTCCTTCCTCTCTTCCCATTCTTCCTTCCTCTCTTCCCATTCTCTCTCCTCCTTTCTCTCTTCTCTGTCTCTCTCTCTGTTTCTCTCTCTGTCCTGCCTGTCTCTCTCCTCTAGACAGGGTAAACGCAGCTCAGCGCTCAGTGTGCTCAACTCACCAGCAGAAGTAATAGAACCATGGTCTGAACCTAATGCAGAGTCAAAACTCTCAGGATCCGACACACCAACATCCTGATCACAAACCTCCATAGCTCTACTCATGAAAAAAAAATCTATACTCGGCACTCTGCACTCTGCACTCTGCACTCTGTACTCTGTATACAGTATACAGTTTCTAACCACCTAACTAGGATCACACTGGGTACACTAACTACCCCGTCTAAACTACTTCCCTAGCGGAATGAGGACTACACATATCTTCAGTCGCTTACCGATTTCATTGCGCACTCCACCGGAATAGACGACGCGTGCCCCCCTCCCCCTAGCCAAGCAGGTGATCCACCCTTTACCTATGTGGAAAAAAATAGAATGGTTAAGAGCATAACTTACAACAATGGTTTACAACAGTCAAGTGTGCAGCACGGAAAAATGGATATATAATAATATAACTTACCAAATGAAAAAAACGCAACCTACCTGACACGCTCCAATCGACAAGTCCACATGTCACATAATAACAAGGAACTATACAATTGTGCAAACTAACGAGCCCCCATGTCATGTACGAAGGTCTAACGACCGCACCGAATAGTATCTGGAGCAGGCTGTACATGAACAGAAACAGCCTCTCTCAGTAAATGCTTTAAAAATAGTCCCGGGCAGGTAGGTAATAATAAACACAAGACGTTGTTCCAAAAATAGTAAATTATATTTATTATGCCGGGTAGGAATCGAAACCTCCACTGATGTTAAAATAGGCAACAAAGGGAAAAAACAACCCACAAACAATTAACAAACAGGGAGAAGGTTAAGGGGAGAACAAACAAGGTAAATATAATAATCACAAACAATTAACAAACAGGGAGAAGGTTAAGGGGAGAACAAACAAGGTAAGTATAATAATAAAGTAAACTAGATAAGCGCCCACAGACACTCACCAACCAGCCAGAGGTTGGTACTGGGAAAAAAAACCAACAAAGGTACCAAAGGTACAATTCCACACTCAGTGGGATTTAGGCCTAAAGCCAACAAGAGAATACTTACTCCAATGGAGGAGGGGCGCATAGGCCAACAATATCTATATACATATACTAGTACTTTAGTCCACCCGAAGCAGTAGCTAAGCACAGTATCAATTCCACCACAGTGGCAAGCAATGGCAACCTCACTCTTCTCTGGTCACTGGCAATTGACAGAATGAGGCGCCCAGATGTGTGTGTGCTGTCAGGTATTTGGCTACCCAGCCCTCTTGAGGTGATTGCCATCAGCTGTCATTCATTAGGCAATCAGCACTCTTCAGTAGGGATGGGCAGCACCTGACAGGGAGAGAAAAGAGACAGCATTAGCTCTCATGTTCACACACACACACCTCACATACAAAACATAACACATTAAATATACTAACCTGATGTTCAGAAGGTGTCATAAATACAGTAATAATGGTAATGACCAACCCACATACCCAGGTACGTCACACCTACACTATATGGTCTTCTCCCACATTGAATATTGCCTTCTAAACTGGTCATTTACTGGGGCCACAGCCATGAAACCCATAGAACAACTTTACAACAGAGCATTGAAGGTATATGACAGGAAACAGTACTCATACCACCACTGTAAAATCCTGGATAAGCATAAAAATTTTAATTTTGAAAACCTCAGACGTTATAAAAGTTCCTGCTTTGTATATAAATGCCTGCACAGATTAGCCCCTCCCCCTCTAAAGGAGTTTATCCACGAGAAAAGGAACACTGGATTAGCCACTAGGTCAAACACCAGAGGGGATTGTGAGGTCCATTTTAGAAAGACCGCCTTCAGCAAAAATGTTCTATCGATAAAGGGAAGTGGAACATGGAACAGCCCTCCGGTCCCCTTAAGGGAATGTACCACCCTGTCCACCTTTAGGGGCCAACTCAGGAAATGGCTGTTAGACAGCCAAATATGCACTCATTAGGGATGTTAGTGATGTTGTACTGACTGAATGTCATGTTAGTGTGGTCATGTCAGTGATGTCAGTTTTTATGAATGAACGTTGTATGGTCCGTTTTGTGTTTGTTTTATGTTAGGACTACGGGTGGAAATTAGCCCTGTGCTATTCCCGGCATATTTACATCCTTATCATGCTGTGATGTTATGCATACACTCATGTAAATGATGTTCATTCATTTGCATTGTCCTTAATAAACAAATCTTAATCTTACAGTAACCCCTCCAAATGTGCATTCGCCAGAGTCGAGACTGAGTACCTGGGATATGTCATCGGGAACGGGGTCTGCCGGCCTCAGGTCCACAAAGTCCAAGCCATTCAGCAGTGTCCCCTGCCACAAACCAGGAAGCAGTTGAGGTCATTTTTGGGCATGTCAGGTTGGTACCATAGATTTGTGCCCAACTACTCTGCCAGGGCTACCCTCCTCACTGACATGCTCAGCCAGAACTGTCCCAACCCGTTGAGGTGGACAGACGAGGCTGTTTTGGCCTTTAAAGACCTTCAGCAATCTCTAAGGAGTGACCCTGTATTGTGTTGCCCAGATTTCACTAAGACTTTCTTTCTACAGACTGATGCCTCAGATCGGGGTATAAGGGCCGTCCTTCTGCAGGGCCCACCTGATGACCCGTGGTTTTCATCAGCAGGAAGCTGTTTCCCAGAGAGACAAGGTACTCCACCATCGAGAAGGAGTGTCTAGCAGTCAAATGGGCCATTTCCTCTCTGAAGTACTATCTTCTGGGATGCGAATTCATTCTGGAGACGGACCACAAGGCGCTGACATGAATGGAGAGGATGAGAGATTCCAACGGCCGGATCACTCGCTGGTATCTCGACCTGCAGCCCTACAGATTCCGCGTCTTCCACATCCCGGGCAAGGACAATGTGACTGCTGACTACCTGTCCCGCTGTGCCAGCGAGCTTCCAGAGGAGGGGGAGTATGTGACGGATACGTCTGTGCACCGCACCCGCACATGTTAACCGTATTGTTTGTTTAGTTTGTTCATGTTTGTACACTGTTACATCCCAATGTATATATTCCCCAGTGTGTGTCTCCATGTGTGTGTGTTCTCCATTTAGTTTGTTTCCTCCCTCCAGCCATTGTTCCCTTCACCATTGGTCAATTCTTCCATTATTGCAATACAGCACCGATTGGTGGATGGCTTCAGACTCCAACACTCAATCCACACCACCCAATCATGGATCAGCCCACACCTGTTAAAACATGGCTTCTCACTTCAGTCTTTCTCTCTCTCTGGCATGAGGCTAGGCATGTTGTGTTTTTGGTAAACCTGTAACTTTGACAGTATTGCATTTCGTTTATTGCCTTTGGTGCTTAGTAGTAATTTCCTTGTGTGTGTATGGCCACAGAGAGAGCATTGTCAGCCATAGTTTGTTTTTGTATATATTCTGCTTTTGTTTCTGTATAATTAATGTGTTTTTCTCTCTTTCTCAGGAAGCACAGATGGGGTGAGCTGCCATTTCCTTTGGACATTGTTTTCTCCTGTTTTGGTTAGGTAAGAGTAGTTTAGGTAATGTAATCTCTTTTACCATAGATTAGATTGTGTTTATTTGGAGTATAGTGGTGTTTGTTTGTTGTTTTGGCCTGGGCTCACCCCTGAGCTACATGTGCTTCCTTTGCCTCTATTCAATAAATATCATTGTTGTTTACAAACCTGGTCCATCTTTTCTGTCAACCAACTGTTATGTTACAGCCCTTTACCCTTAGACTCACAGGGGTCGTAACATAAATGGGGGCTCGTCCGGGATCTTGTAACCCGTGTTCAATTGTTGGTTGATGGATTTGGTGAACTGTGTTTGTTTACACTTGTATAGTTATTAATTAATTTGTGTAAAAATGGCATTTGTGTAAGAAAAAGATAATGGCAGTTAGTACTTTTGATCTGGGGAAATTCTTGAGCAATCCTACTTGGGAAGCGCTAGATAGCTGCCGCAAGGCAGACTTAGTGGAGATTGCCACACAACTTAAACTCTCGGTTCAACAAAAGCATCTTAAGCAGGATATCAGGTGTCTTGTGGTAGATAAGCTGTTGGAGCAGGGGACGCTTGTTTTACCTGCGGTCTCTGATGAACATGCAAGTCCTCCTGGTGAACTTACAGAAGCACCGCCTTCTGAGGAGCAAGCCCATGGTGCTGAAAAGGCAGGTGTGAACGTCACATTGCCACATTTTCACTTGACCTCTCCTGTGTCAACTGGGTCTCGAGAAGGGGCCCAGGTCAAGGTTAGAATAGCCCGTCTCCAGATGGAGGCTCAGGAGAAGGCACAAGCACGTGAGGCGGAGTATCGGCTTCGTAAAATGGAGCTTGAGGCGGAAAATGAAAGGGCTATTAACATCCGTAGGTTGGAGCTCAGACTGCGGGAGTTGGAGCTGGGAGACCAAAGGAGTGGATCCAACTCTGCTACACCGACTCCTCCACAAGGCCCGGGTATGTCCTCCTCCACAGCTTATTCATCACACACTTTTGATATAAGTAAACACATTGCTTTGGTGCCTCCGTTCCGAGAGACCGAAGTTGATACTTATTTTAATGTGTTTGAGCGTATTGCTGCTTCATTGCGCTGGCCAAGAGAGGTCTGGCCTTTGTTGCTTCAATGCAAATTGACTGGTAAAGCCCAAGAGGTTTGTTCAACACTTTCCCTAGAAGATAGTCTATTGTATGATACTGTGAAGGCTGCCATCCTTCGTGCATATGAGCTTGTGCCCGAAGCTTATAGGCAGAGGTTTCGCAGTCACAAGAGAGCTGTCAACCAGACCTTTGTAGAGTTTGCTAGAGAGAAGGGAACTCTCTTTGATAAATGGTGTGCAGCAAGCAAGGCCTCAGATCTTAACTCTCTCAGAGAACTCATTATATTAGAAGAGTTTAAGAATCGTTTGCCAGAGCGTATTGTAATTTACCTGAGTGAGCAGAAAGTGTCCACTCTGCAGCAAGCTGCTGTATTAGCTGATGAGTTTGCGCTAACCCATAAAACTGTGTTTGTAGATAGGCGTGACTCGTTTCTCCCCCATGATTTCTCTCAGAGACCTTCTGTCCCCAACCATTCAGAATTCACACACCCCGACCAAAAATGTCACCTCCACGCTCAAAAGAGGAGCGGACATGTTACTACTGTCATAAATCTGGTCATGTTATTTCTGACTGTTTAACATTGAAACGTAAGCAGCAACCGTCCTCTCAGAACTTTAGACAACCCAAAGGGGTTGGTCTGATTAAAATGGCACCTGATTCCGATCAACAGATGCACAATGATCAGGATGTTCTCGATCCTTGTTTCAGGCCATTTACTTCCAAGGGTTTAGTTTCCTTGACAGGGGATCCAAAAGATCAGTGTACAGTTCAGATCTTACGAGATACTGGAGCCTCACAATCCTTTATCCTCTCTGATGTACTACCTCTGTCTGAGAAATCTTCCTGTGGTTCTAGTGTCCTGGTTCAAGGTATTGAGATGGGTTTCGTGCCAGCCCCGTTACACTGTATTCATGTACAATCTGATTTGGTCACTGGTTTCTTTAAAATAGGGGTGAGACCTTCCTTGCCAGTTAAAGGCATTTCCTTTATCATGGGAAATGATTTAGCTGGAGGACAGGTGAACGCTGTGCTGGAAGTGTTGGATCACCCAGACACAGATTATCTGCCTGATGACTTGTCACAGAACTTCCCTGAAGTTTTTTCTGCAAGTGTTGTCACTCGGGCTCAATTGAAAAAGAGAGGTGATGAAATTAATTTGTCTGACTCTGTTTTTGCTTCAGCCTTTGTCAGGGAGGAGTTGCTGGCTCCAACTTCTGATACCGCTGACAAACCTCTCCATCACAGTCGAGAATGCAGCTGTGACCGCGTCGCCGACCGCCAAGAACCTTGGTGTTGTCCTCGACGACCAGTTGAACTTCTCTGCTCACATCGCAGCGACAACCAGAACCTGCAGATTCCTCCTGAGCAACGTCAGAAGGATACGCCCCTTCCTGACAAAAGAAGCCACCCAACTCCTCGTCCAATCAACAGTCATCTCCCGCCTCGACTACTGCAACGCACTGCTAGCTGGCCTCCCGGCCACTGCCACCAAGCCTCTTCAACTCATTCAAAATGCAGCGGCCCGCCTGATCTCAAACCTACCGAAGTCAGCCCATGTCACCCCACTTCTTAGGGACCTGCACTGGCTCCCCATTGCTGCACGTATCCGCTTCAAGGCCCTCGACCTAGCATACCGTGCGGCAAAGGGAACCGCTCCCGCCTACCTCCGGTCAATGGTCTCTAACTACACACCCTCAAGACCCTTACGCTCTGCGTCTTCTGGCCGCCTCAGATCTACTCCTATCCAAGCTCCCGGAGGGTCATCAAAGAGAAGCCGCCTATTCTCAGTCCTTGCCCCACAATGGTGGAATGAACTACCCATCCCAGTTAGGACAGCCGAATCCCGTCCAATCTTTCGCCGTCGACTAAAGACTCACTTCTTCAACCATTATCTGAAATGATAAAAAAAAAAAAAAAAAAAAATCTAACCCCGACTAACCTTAATGTCATGCACTTGCCCTAATAAACTAACCTACACTGTAACACGCAACACTTTGATGAACATTGTTACTCAGCTGATAGAGTTATACCCTTCTTGCTGTCTTGTCGCACAGAACTTGTAAGTCGCTTTGGATAAAAGCGTCAGCTAAATGACTAAATGTAAATGTAAATGTAAACCACCGACTCATAGTAAGGTACCCCCACAGACAACTGTAACTAGTTCCGACGCATTGAAGTTACCCGTTACTCGTGAAATGCTAATTACTGCCCAGAAGGCTGACCCTTCTTTTGCAAAATGTTTCTCTTCTCTTGAAACAGAACAGAGGAGAGAGTTGCATTCTTATTTTGTGGATGAAGGAGTTTTGATGCGTACATGGAGGTCCCATGGTACTAGACTGGCAGAGCATGCACAATCGGAGATGGGGCTACCAGATCAGGTACCAGACTGGAGCACTGTTTATCAGATTGTTGTCCCTGCAGTTTATCGTCAGCATGTACTGTTCTTGGCCCATGACCACCCTTGGTCTGGACACTTGGGAGTCACTAAAACATACAACAGAATACTTCAACATTTCTTTTGGCCCGGTTTGAAGTCCGATGTAGCACAGTACTGTCGTACCTGTAGTACTTGTCAGATCACCGGAAAGCCAAACCAGGTAATTCCACCTGCTCCCCTCTGTCCTATACCAGCGGTCGGTGAACCATTTGAACATGTCATAGTTGACTGTGTTGGTCCGTTGCCAAGGACCAAAGCCGGCAATCAGTTTTTGTTGACAATAATGTGTACCGCCACCCGTTTCCCTGAGGCTATCCCTCTTCGCAGAATTACAGCGCCTGTAATAATTAAGGCTTTGACGAAGTTCTTCTCCACGTTTGGACTGCCTAAGGTAGTACAAACGGACCAAGGCACCAACTTCCTGTCTAGGTTATTTGAGCAAGTGTTACAGTCCCTGGGTATCCGACATAGTGTCCAGTGCCTACCACCCTGAAACTCAGGGGGCTCTAGAACGTTGGCATCAGACCTTAAAGTCCATGCTGCGTAAATATTGCTTAGACACAGAGAAAGATTGGGATGAGGGTGTCCCCCTTGTTCTATTTGCTGCGCGAGAGACCATACAGGAGTCTCTTGGTTTCAGTCCTGCTGAGCTCGTTTTTGGGCACACTGTTAGAGGGCCTCTGAAAGTTCTTAAAGAACGGTTCATGTCAAAGGGTGCCAGCACACCCACTAATGTTCTAGATTTTGTTAGCCAGTTTCGAGAGCGACTGCATCAGGCGTGCTCTCTCGCAAAAGAAGCGCTCTCTTCTTCCCAGAGAACTATGAAACGGCACTATGACGAGAAAGCTGTTTCTCGATCTTTCCAGCCAGGTGATAAGGTTCTAGTCCTGTTACCTATCCTTGGTTCTGCTCTTTCCGCTCGTTTTTCCGGACCGTATGCAATAGACAAGAAGATAAGTGATACAGACTATGTGGTTCGCACCCCTGATCATAAACGTCACTCTCGTGTTTGCCACATCAATATGCTTAAACCATATTTTTCCAGAGATAGTGTGCAGGTGAAGACCTCAGACCAGACAGCCGGACTGGCCGTCTCTGCTGTTGCCTCAACTCCAATAGTTCCGGACTCTCCTGACGTTAGTGGTGAGGATGTAGATGGCTTGGAGTTGCGCAATGCAGCCCATCAGGGTGCTAGATTGTCCAACACTGAGATGTTATTGAACCTGCCCACTCACTTAGCACACTTACCTGAGGAGCAGCGAGAGGACATCACAAATTTGATTCAGGCCTACATGGCTCTGTTTGGTGATGTTCCCTCCTGTACTTCTGTATTGGCCCATGATATTAAAGTTAACAATGCTGTGCCTATCAAGCAACATGCATACCGTGTTAACGTCACCAAGAGGGCCATGATGCAACAGGAGGTTGACTATTTGTTAAAACATGGTTTAGCCAAGCCAAGTTGCAGTCCCTGGAGTTCACCTTGCTTGTTAGCTCCAAAATCGGATGGAACTCCTAGATTTTGTACTGATTTCCGAAAGGTAAATGCTGTCACCGTGCCTGATTCCTTCCCACTGCCCCGCATGGAAGATTGTATTGACAACCTTGGATCTGCCACCTATGTTAGCAAACTAGATTTGTTAAAGGGTTACTGGCAGGTCCCTTTGACCCCCCGTGCCTCGGAAATCTCTGCGTTTGTTACTCCTGACAATTTTTTGCAATATACTGTAATGCCTTTTGGAATGCGTAATGCCCCGGCCACTTTCCAGCGACTGGTGACCCTAGTCCTGGCTGGTGTTCCAAATTGTAATGCCTATATCGATGACCTGGTTGTCTATTCGACCAACTGGCGTGACCACATGACAACCTTGCAAACTGTCTTTGACCGCTTAGCTGGAGCCTCCCTGACCCTTAACCTTGCCAAGTGTGAGTTCGGCAAGGCTACGGTTACCTATCTTGGTAAGCAGGTAGGACAAGGCCAAGTGCGTCCGGTGGATGCAAAAATATCTGCAATCACAACTTTTCCAGTGCCTACTACTAGGCGGGAATTGCGTAGATTCCTTGGGATGGCTGGGTATTACCGTGGTTTTTGCCGGAACTTTTCTTCTGTCGTCACTTCTCTCACATTCATTTGGACAGCTGATTGTCAAAATGCATTTGATGGTGTTAAAGCTCTCTTATGCAGTTCCCCTGTTCTCTCTGCTCCAGATTTCTCCCTGCCGTTCCAGCTGGAGGTGGATGCCAGCGGGGTGGGAGCTGGAGGGGTGTTATTACAGGAAGATCACGATGGTGTCAGTCACCCGGTTTGTTATTTCTCCCGGAAATTTAACAAACATCAACTAAACTATTCCACTATTGAAAAGGAGACTTTGGCTATGTTGTATGCGTTGCAACATTTTGAGGTGTATGTCGGTTCGAGCGTATTACCAGTGGTAGTATACACCGACCACAACCCATTGGTTTTTCTGTCGCGGATGTACAACCACAATCAGCGCCTCATGCGTTGGGCGCTCATAGTGCAAAATTATAACCTCAGCATAAAGCATAAGAAGGGGTCTGAGAATGTGTTGGCGGATGCTCTATCTCGGAGTTAAATCTCTCGTGCTGTCGACTTGATCTATTTTTGCTGTCTACTCGGTCTATGTTGCTGTGGACTCGTTTTATGTTGCTGCTAGTTTTTTCATAGCTCTTTGTTTTGGAGTGCATGTTATCTCGGGGATGTTATCTCGTTGTTAAAGAAAAAAAAAAACATGTTTAGTTGGTAGTTTATGTAGGCATGTTTTTTGTCTTATGTATGGGGGTGTTACATCCCAATGTATATATTCCCCAGTGTGTGTCTCCATGTGTGTGTGTTCTCCATTTTGTTTGTTTCCTCCCTCCAGCCATTGTTCCCTTCACCATTGGTCAATTCTTCCATTATTGCAATACAGCACCGATTGGTGGATGGCTTCAGACTCCAACACTCAATCCACACCACCCAATCATGGATCAGCCCACACCTGTTAAAACATGGCTTCTCACTTCAGTCTTTCTCTCTCTCTGGCATGAGGCTAGGCATGTTGTGTTTTTGGTAAACCTGTAACTTTGACAGTATTGCATTTCGTTTATTGCCTTTGGTGCTTAGTAGTAATTTCCTTGTGTGTGTATGGCCACAGAGAGAGCATTGTCAGCCATAGTTTGTTTTTGTATATATTCTGCTTTTGTTTCTGTATAATTAATGTGTTTTTCTCTCTTTCTCAGGAAGCACAGATGGGGTGAGCTGCCATTTCCTTTGGACATTGTTTTCTCCTGTTTTGGTTAGGTAAGAGTAGTTTAGGTAATGTAATCTCTTTTACCATAGATTAGATTGTGTTTATTTGGAGTATAGTGGTGTTTGTTTGTTGTTTTGGCCTGGGCTCACCCCTGAGCTACATGTGCTTCCTTTGCCTCTATTCAATAAATATCATTGTTGTTTACAAACCTGGTCCATCTTTTCTGTCAACCAACTGTTATGTTACAGCCCTTTACCCTTAGACTCACAGGGGTCGTAACATACACGTTTACATTCATGATGCACATACACAATTTCTATTTCACATAATGACACACGACACATAGACTTGCGTACTGATATCATATCCATTCTTTATTATTTGACTTACATGGTTAAGTGCATGCATGTTGTTCATTGTTTGTTTCTCCAACTCTGCAGCCAGCCGTCCTCGGGCTGAGCAAACAGAGCAGCTGCGACTGGTCCACTCTAAATAGCCGGATGGGGGTGGTGGACCGAACCATGTCGCGGGAGATGTCGGGGGGGGGGTTTATTGTATTGTAATTGTTTCCTTATATGTATTTCCTTATTAATTAAGATTATTAGTTGTTTGGTAGTTGTGTTGTGTGTTTATTGTTTATTAGATTAATTAGAAGTGTAAGATATTATTTAGTAAAATATTAATGATCAATTAGCCCACTTAGATTAATGTATCTGGCCAGGGCCTATATATAGTTTTGAGTTCTCAGTTGTCATTGTCTTCTGTTCCGTTCAGGTCTGTTTTTACTCCTGCCTTTTATTATTTGGACCACTTATGTGATGTTTGTAAATTATGTATTTTGTATGGGTAAATAAGACCCTTATTGTTTTGGCTGTATTTTCATGGGTAAATAAAACCCTTATTTTTGGCCTACACCACTGTGTCCTCCTCGTCTGGCTGCTTGGTCCCTTACATCTTAAAATTCAATCTATTATTATTATTATTATGTATATAGGACTGTGAAGCTATGCATCCCCCACGCGTGTAGCCTTTTTACAACGCATCCGCGTTTCCGGGTTCCCGTTTTGCGCTCTGATTGGCCGCTGACCTACGCTAGTACGCCCCCCTCGCTATGAGCGTAGAGGACGGACGCTGAAATCGAACAGCTGTTTCCGCGAGTACTTATGGACACGACAATAGTAGTAGTTATAAGACGCTGTTGTTAGCTTACATGCTAACGCAATGCAGAATGTTATTACTTATTACTATTGTCGTGGCCATAAGTTCCCTGACAGAATACTTGTGAGGACAAGGTATACAAAGAGGAGAGAACCATTTTAGATCAGGCATTGTTAGGTTTCGAACCTATCAAGCTAAGCTAAGCTACGTTAGCTACTCACGTTGTATACACAATAACAACGTTACAAGCTCAAACTCCTTATAACTACTACTATTGTTGTGTCAAAATGGTTCTCTCCTCTTTGTATACCTTTGTCCTCACAAGTATTCTGCCAGGGAACTTATGGACACGACAATAGCAGTAGTTGTAAGACGCTGTTGTTAGCTTACATGCTAACTGCAATGGGATCGACCATAGCATTGCGGCTAGGCTAGCTACCTAGTACCGCTAGTTGAATGGATAAACGTTATTTAACATTGCAGAATGTTATTACTTATTACTATTGTCGTGTCCATAAGTTCCCTGGCAGAATACTTGTGAGGACGAAGGTATACAAAGAGAGAGAACCATTTTGCATCGGGCATTGTTAGGTAACAGCTGTTCGGTTTCAGCGTCCGTCCTCCTGCGTCGCTCATAGCGAGGGGGGCGTACTAGCGTAGGTCAGCGGCCAATCAGAGCGCAAAACGAGAACCCGTTGTAAAAAGGCTATACGCATCCCCCACCCTGTAATTTGGTATTATCCAATTCTTCCCTCCCCTGTCTCGAACGTTGCTAGACCATGCCTCCCACTGGTCGGCTGCAATGTGGACGAAGCCTTGCATCACGTGTCCCCTCCGGTACACGAGGAGGCAGCCGTCGCATCTTTTCACCTGCACAGCGTGATCTCTCAGTGGCGAGGAGTAACGCGTGGGAGGCTCACGCTGCCCCCGATACTTCCTGATTCTGCTGTACAGGCGCACCAACCGACCTGTAGGAGTCGCTGTCCACAACGTCCGATCCCCACCCACCGGCTTTCCCACCCCCTAATACTGCCAATTGTATTAGTATGAACGACCAGCCAAGCCGGAAGCAACGCCGAGAGCTGGGCTCGAACCCAGCATCTCCTGCGTTAGTGGCGAGCGCCTTGCCCACTGCGCCACTTAGCCGACCAGAGATCGCCAAATGATTGACAGGGCTAGAGCCCCCGGAGGTCGGGGGTGGTAATGTGTACTTTGGCGCATGCCTCACATATCGGCATGTAACTCGAGAACCGCTGAACGGATTCTGTCACCTGAAAGGGAAATTGACAGGCAACAAGTAGGCAAAGGGGCGCGTCGCGAATCGTCCTCATGAGGGCCCACGTGTTTTTAATTTTTTATATTTTTTTTGCCAAGAGTAAAGACCTATCAAAACAGCAGTCAAAGTGTATATTTTCATTTTTACCGATGTTTTGTAAGATTTACCGAAAATAAGAATTTATCGGAAAAATGCTAATTATACCTCTTTTACGGTAAAACCGTGAGGAAATGACTAAATCGAGATCTAACCCTGCCATTGGAAAGAGGAGCCTTTTCCCTATCCGTATGATTTGGCCATAATAAGGTCAAGGTCAAGTTCAAGGTCAAATATGAATTTATAATTAAAATCGATTATCATTTATTACTGTATCTACAAATCCTTCTGTTTGGGGTGTGGGGGGGGGGCATAGCTGTCAACCCTACCGGTTTTTTTCCGGTATTCTCCTGTTTTTTTTACCCTCTGCACGGCCTGTTCACGGCTCACGGATTGGTACGTATTTTGAATTTATTATTTTTTACAAAATAGCTGCAATTCTCCTCCGTGACGACAGGTGGCAGCAGAGTAGATTAGACCGTTATCACAGGAAGTCAGACCGTTGCGACCCCGAAGAAGAATAACAGAGACGCGACCGGATAAAGCTCAGAGCTTAGGGGAGAGAGTAGACTGATGCACCGAGGCGGACCGAGGGTGTCAAATCAACTTAGCCAGTGTCTCTTGATTGCCCACTCTGTGGCTTTTGTCTCTGGAACAAAAGGTTTGCAAATCCTCTGTGGATAAAACAATACAATGTTACTGTATGTGATGCAGGAATGTGTAAATGTGGTTGGTGAACAGCCGTTTGCTCTGCGCCTCCACTGTCCCCTCCTGCCATTCCTCCACGGAGAGCATGCCTTCACTGACGCCCAATTTCCTGAATGCGATTTATAGGCTACATATAAATTGATCCGTTTTAAAAGTTGTCGTGAATTGTCATGGTATGACAAATACAGTTACTGGTAACTCGCAGGCATTGCAGAGATATTGAGGAAAAACACAAAATCGCATTGGCTTTTTTTCTATCATTTTTCTCTGTAGAATGAATGAATGAAAACTTTATTTAACAGATTGCAGAATGGGTACAATACAGTACGGCTCAATACAGACATACAGACATACAACACAGACATAATAGACACACACACACTGTTCCAATGATATTCCCACTGCTAAATTAATGACCATAGGTATTTTTTATAGCTTTTTCAGGAACATGGCATGTCTTTTTTTATCATTCATATCCTGTTACCTATATGTTTTGCATTTTGCACAATCAATGCGGGCTTGACCACCTGCATTTCACTGTATGTGACAAATAAACCTCTTGATTCTTCTTGAGTTGTCGTATTAATATGTAGCCTACAGTGATGAAGGTATAAAGACACTGGTAATACATTGATTGATTGCTAAATTTAACAGATGGGTACAATACAGTATTGTGCAATACACAATTGTTAAGGGGATGCAGACCAGAGAAGGACTTCTTCCCCCATTTTCAATTCATCATAACATTTATGTATGAATTGTAAGATTTCAATAAATATGAACATGTTAATGCTACTACTACATAAACTGAATTTATACTGAATTTGTCATACACTTAATGCAGGGATGTTCACAGCATTTCACTTTCAACCAGGTATCTGATTAATTTAATGTAGCAACTAGTTCACCCAGTCCTTGTACTGATGAGTGGTTGCCTAGTGGAGATTTAGGATTCACTGACTGTAGACTGTAAGAAAAAAAGCTGCAAGAAAACTAAATGTCTGGCATCTATGGTTTCCAAATACTGTCAAATTACAATAAAATCAAATGCATTTACAGATTACAACCTTTATTTAATGGTTAATATTTTGATAAAAGGTAATTGACTGTATTTTTATAGCATTTACACTTTATACTTTAAACATTGATCTTAAGGCGATCACTGACTTTATTGCTTTTATCGTTATATATGCCTATGTTTGTGTACAGCACTTTGAGCTACATGACATGTATGAAAGGTGCTTTATAAATACTTACTTACTTACTTACTTACTTACTTACTTAAAGTAGGAAAACAAAATAATACAGGTTTTGACCAGCAGATGGCAGCGACGAGGCAGCTCCATTGGGAGGGGGCGGGCTGAGGGGGCGGGGCCAGGAGAAGGGGCGGGGCTAAAACACAAATCGTAATGTTGACAGCTATGGGGGGGGGGTAACTGTACATTGGATTATCGACGTAACCTTACTTGGTCCCAAGAAGAGGGTCTCGTGTATTATTGGGTTTAATAGGACATTTATTGTACATTGGAGGGGGTTGCGTTAGGACATTTACAGGTGCCAGTTTCGAATTGCAGTCTCTTGTAGGCAGTGGTGCAGTCGTGGTCACACGCGGTTACACGCCGTGTTACCAGATCACTGAGGCAGAAGTACGCGCGATCGCGCACGGATGTGTACTCGCGTGTACGCGCACACAAAAATGCGCTGTATCCATTCGTTGTGACTAAGTACCCGGCCACCGTTTTACATAACAAAAAGCGCAGGTAGACTAAGTGTCTGGGTGTTGGCTATCTGAATGCATCTCCCCCTTCATTCTGTGTGACACAGGCAGTGGAGGTGTGGCTCGGAATTCGTGATGGAGGTCTACCTGCTTATGATATTGAATCAAGCGCCTGTGCTGCGCGCCAGCTTTCCACGCGCACATTCACACAAATAGAGAGCAAGAAGAGCTTGTATGATAGAAAGATTGCACTTGCGTATATGCGCTTGTGTGTGTGTGTGTGTGTGTGCGTGTGTGTGTATAAATCAGTTCTGTGCGCATGCACGTACCCGTGCGCGCGTGCACGTGGCGTGGCGTGTTACCAGTTCCCATATTACGACTGCACCACTGCTTGTAGGTGCTCTTTGAGAGTGGTTTTGAAAGTGGGTAGTAATTCACAGTCCTTTACAGCTCTGAGTAGGGCGTTCCACATTGATGTGGCATAATTGCGAAACGTGTTTAGTCCCTTGTTTAAGCCGAATCTGGGTTTATAACGTTCTGGGTTATCTGGTCTTGTTAGACCTGAGAGCTCGGCTACCATTCTGTCACCTGTCACTTTCCCTCTGTAATTGCATTATTGTATGTCACCTGTGATTGGCTGTCACTCTGTGGAACGTGTGGAATGTCGGGAATGCTAACCTTAAGTAACTCTTGTTTTCTTCTGTTCCTCGTCGGCACTTTACCATTCTCAGACCCAGTTCTCGACGGTACCAGAACTAGTGCGGCGGTACTTGTTCCTTGCCATGTTTCCTATTACTTAGTTTATATTGTTTTGTGTTTCTCTCAGTTGACGTCCTTCGTCTGCCTGTTTTCCTGCCTGCTCTGAATTCTATTATTAAAGAGGATTAAATTGTTCAAAGAGCTATACCACCTCTCCGTCTCATTACTTGCCACCACTACTGGAACTCTAAGATCTCTTACCTTCGTAACAGGTTTAACATGATTTGTAGAGCTCCCTCTGGTGTTGTGGTCGTGGTATTCACTGACCTTTGGGAGATATTTTGACATGTACTTGTTTGAGGTTTTAATTCTATTTTTAGCAATATACTGTAGGCTGATGGTAATATGTGGTAATACATGTTTATGTAAATACCATGTGCTGCTGAGACCAAGGACCACAATGGAAATAAGTCTGTGACTTTTTTGTGCTATCCTTGATAATTTTAGGATGCTTGACTTGTTGTAACATGTAATGTATTTTAATAATTGTCAAATAAACTAAACTAAACTAAATACCTTAGTCGTGTAGTGTATCTTGTAGACCAGGGCCCTCATTCATCAATGTGTGCGTAGAACATGTTCTATTTCCACACGTAAGCACGGAATGTAGAACCAGTGTACGCACAGGGAAGTCGGGATTCATCACACGTGCGTACGCAGGCTCTATGCTCCTCCGTGTTGATGAATACCACTTTGTTCTACCGTCAATGCTCGTGCATGATTATCCATATATGGTCATGAAAGTGAGGAAACACCCCCCATGGGATGTGAAATAATGGACTGACCCGAGCGGAACTCTGAGAAACTCCACGGAGATTGTTCACTGCTGTCGAACCAAGAAGACACTATCGCGTATTATGGGATAAATAAAAGGCGGACTTGTAAACGGTGATGTCAGATATCAACGGCTCCCTAAGACCATTGCTGCAATTCTGCCTGGACAGCTCAAAATACTAATAAAGACCGTTCGTTGACCACTGTTTGGCGTTGGTTGTGTGTCATTATAACCGTGCTGTAATATGAATGCCTTTATTAGTTGTGTTCGATTGGCTATATGATTTTTAGAGGCATCTATTTTGTTGTCGGCTAATAAAGACCGCGCTGGAATATGACTGCCTTTTCCCGTGTTGTTTGATTAATACCCAGGGATTAAAGTTCTCCTCAATTTTATTCCAAATCGCGATGGATCTCCCGTCAATTTTCTACCTGCTGCATATGATTTCTAGAGGCATACTACAATCTATTTTGATGTCAGTATTGGGTAGCCTACATAAACAATAATACGAGAGCATATACAAGAACAATGAATCTTACTGCCATGTATGATGTAGCAGATACGCCATGTGTAGCCTGCCTATATGTGATCAATACAAACATGAACTTGAATTCCATCATGTCTGTGTGCGGGTCACTGCGGGAACTCACAAGGCTGTTGTCACAATGTAAATAAGAACGTGCACTGAAAAGTTACAGTATGTAGTTGGTTGATTATTTGTATGACAGTCAGTAAACCCTTGCAAAAAGTATCCGTTTTATTTAATGAATTGAAAACATTCAGCATCGCCTTCCTCCCGGCATCCAGCAATAACATGTATCAGGCAAATGCGCATCGCAACATTGACTGAGTGGAATCCCTTTCTATTCACATAACTGCATTTGTCATATTCATATGACTTGTATTCTGCTTACAGCTTCGAAATTCCACTTGTTTCGTTTAACGTAAAGCCTTTTAAATATAATCAAAACGTTCCCGTGTTTCTGCGGTCTGCGCAAAATAATAACGAGTTGAGCTTTATGATTTATGATGAATTGAAAATGGGGGACCCTGATGTAAACTAGACGAAAGTCTTTCTCTGGTCTGCATCCCCAATTAACAATTGTATGTACTGAGCTGTACTGTACTGTACCCATTCTGCAATCTGTTAATAAACTTTTCAATCAATCAATCAATCAAGCTACGCGGAGCGCAGTCAGTCAGTAGCCTACACCCCGTATATTCCGATAACGCTATATAAACCATGCTGCATTCATTCTGAGAGAAAGATCTATTATTCCAAATGCTATTTATAGGGTTTTGACCATAATTACACTACTGTTGCTATTTTACAATGAACTATAATGAACTACGGTTCGTACAGAACATGCCAGTGTTTTTACGCACAGAAGCTCATTTCCTTGTTGTAATAATATATTCTACCACTGGGCGCCAGGTACGCATGGTCTGACCTGTGCGTAGACGTAAGCACGGAGTCAAGTTCAAGTTGAAATTGATGAATCCCACTCTTTGCTTAGAAATGATCGTACGCACAGGGTAAGCACAAATCTGTGCGTAGAACACGTTGATGAATGAGGGCCCAGGCCCATTGCAAGTTGCTGTACTCTGTCGTCTACTCTACGCCATCCTAGGTTGTCAAAGTGGGCAGGGGTGAGGTGGGTTCTAGGAGTAAGCAGTAGTCTGACCAGTTTGTTTTGAGATGTTTGTAATTTGGTTTTTAGCGCCTTTGAGGTGCTTTGGTACCATGAGGTGCAAGCATAGTCGTAGTACCCTTGAATGAGTGCTCCTGCCAGAGTCTTCAGGGTATTCTTGTTTACCAGAGAGGAGATCCGGTACAAGAATCGAATTTGTTGGTTGACTTTTTTTTATTACATTGGATGCCATTTTGTCACAGGAAAGATTTGCCTCTAGGATGGAACCTAGGTATGTAATTTCATCTTTCCTTGTGACAATATTGTCACCCACTGTAACTGAGAAGCCGTCAGTCTTGCTGAGTTTGTTATTTGAACCGAAGAGAATGGACTCTGTTTTACCCAGGTGTAATGATAGTTTGTTATCAGCGAGCCAGATGCAGATTTTGCCTAGTTCCGAGCTGAGAGTTTTTTCAACCTGTATCTTGTTCTTGTCAGAGACCAGCAGGGCTGAGTCGTCCACGAACAGGAACAAGTTGCAGTCACAAGCTGACGACATGTCATTTGCATAAATTAGGAACAGTAGCGGTCCTAGTATGTGTCCTTGTGGAACACCACAGCTCACTGGGATAGGGTACCGTTTACCTCCACCATCTGTTCTCTCCCCTCCAGGTAGGATTGCATCCAGCTCACTGATAGACTATCAAAACCAATTGCTTTTAGCTTGTCAATCAGAATGGAGTGATTGACAGTGTCGAAGGCCTTTTGTAGGTCCAGCATGACCATGCCGCAGTATTTGCCCGCGTCCACCTCTTGTTTGATGTGGTCGTTCAAATAGAGAAGGCATGTGTCAGTGGAGTGGGATGTTCTGAAGCCAGATTGGAATTCGTAGATTAGATTTTTTCCCGCAAGGTACTTTTCGACCTGTTCGTATACTATTTTTTCCATGACTTTCGAGGTGGAGGTAAGAATAGAAACAGGGCGGTAGTTGCCTGGGTCTAATTCGCTGCCCTTTTTGTGCAGGGGTGTTACTCTCGCAATTTTGAAGTCTTTGGGTATGTGTCCCTGTTTTATGGAGAGGTTTATTATGTGTGTGATGACTGGGGTGATGACGGCTGCTGAGTCTCTGAGGAATTTGGAGGGGATATTGTCATGGCCAGTGGCCTTGTTAGGTTGGAGGGCGCTCAGTTTTTTGAGTACCTCAGCTGTTGTTACCATTTCTAGTTTGAAATCGTCTTTGCGGACCCCTAGGTTATTGTAGTAGGCTATGATGTGTTCTACCCCAAAATGCCCTGAGTGGGAGGGTAGTTTGTTTACCAGTGTTGTGGCTGTTTGTGAAGAAAATGTTTAAGTAATTGGCTACATCCAGCTTGTGTTGTCCGTTTTTATGTTTATGTTTTAAGTTTTTTATTGCAGCCTAGTTGATTATTGAGTAATTTCCCAAGTTCACATGGTTTGTTTTTGTTTTCCTCAGTTTTGTCATTGATGAAATTCTTTTTTGCAGTTTTGATCATGGAGTTTACGTCATTTCTTAGTCTATTTCTTTCCAGTTTGAGTTGAGTCACGTGGGTTTGGAGTTCACTGCTCAAGCTTTTGGTAAGCTTTGACTGACTTTTACGAAACTCAGAGCATTTTTTGTCTCTGGTTTTCATAGCGGCCAATATTTCGGAGTGCATCCACGGCTCAGCACGATTTTTTACCCTGGTGGTTCTTAGGGGGGCCATGTCGTTTAGTATTGTTGAAAATTTGGTTTTGAAACCAAGCCATGTTTCTTCAACCAGTGTACCATTGAGCTCATCTGACCAGTCCAGGCTCTCCAGTTCAAGGTTAAAGGCCTCGCTAGAGTAGGTTTTGAGGTCTCTAGATGTGACTGTTTTGTGACAGCCGGCCTTTTGTTTTAGCTTTTTGCGGGTAGAGAATATCATATAATGATCACTTAACCCGCATGCTATAACCCCTTTATTGGAAATCTTGGCCTTGTCAGAGGTCAGGATAAGGTCAATGGTAGTCTGAGTTGATTCACATACACGTGTGGGTTAGGTGATCAGCTGGCTGAGGCTGTGCAAATCACAAAACCTATTGAAGGATTTGAAGACGGGTGCATCTTTTTGTTGCATATCCGTGTTCCAATCCCCAATAAGAATCTTTTCTGCATCCTCAGCCCCAGCTAAGCACACATCCAGCGTATCATAAAAGCCATTTTGCTCTGGCGGTCTGTAAATTGTGCTGACTAGAAGAGATTTAGCCCTTTCAAATAGAATTTCCACCCATAGAGTTTCAATTGCCTCATGATATACAGTAGGTCAGTACGGTTAATGCATTTGGTGTCTTTATGAATGTACATGCAGACACCACCTCCATACTTGTTTCTATCATTTCAGACTATTGAATAATTCTCCAACTCTATTTCAGGGTCTGCTACTGATGAATACATTTTAGTTTCAGAAAAACATAGTATGTTTACCTTACTGCTAATAAACAGTTGTCTTATTTCAAAGAGAGACGGGGTAAGTCTTCACAGCAAAACTGAAGGGAAGCTGACGGGAAAAACGCGATACAAAAACATAGAAAAACATGAGATGTCAAAAATCACAGGAAGGGTGGATACACGGGAACACAACGGGAAGGAATATCAAGATACTTGCCAGGCCAACAGTAAACGAAGATCTGACACTGATGCATGGAGACCCTGGTCTTCTTGTAGGGTGGTGTGGTGATTAGACGTCAGGTGCAGAGTCTCCATCCATCAGTGTGATGATAATCACCTGTGCAGTTTGGGCATTCATAGAGAACACACCGAAGTGCAGGGAGTGTATGGGACAGACACAGGAGTGGAGACAGACACAGAGGTGTGTGACGGAGGCAGAGAGGATTGTGGAGGTGAAACCGTAACACGAACAACGCATATGTAATGTGTAGGGGGGTACACATTGTGCACTCAATGAAAATATGTTCTTTTACATGTTCTTCACATAAAATGATCCAATGGCAACGAGTCTTAGGTTTAAAAACATAAATAATTCATTGTATCATTTCTCTTTTAGTGAACATTGAAAACGGGTCCCACAGACCTGAACACCACAAGTTAAGAAAACAAATAGTCAAATTCAACCGCTTACAGTATATAGGGAAGAGTCCTTTCTCAACACAATCTATTAATTCATACTGGATACGCAGCTCCTCCTTAATTAGCCACAAAGTTAATGGGGCCACTGTAAAAAGCACTTAAACATACTTGAAAACAAACGGCTCTGCTTTGGGTGCTCTGTGGAGGAGATTTCAGCATTTATTTAGGGCTTGTACAGACTGAAGAGCACAATCATTTATTTGGGGGAAAAGCAATACTTTTATTCTGCACCTTTCTATAAATGATTAGTCTACATAAACATTTTATCTATAGCACCTTCACATTTCAAATGTGTTACTTCTAACGATGTTATCTAAATAAGTGTTACTTTAAGGGAGTCTCTCACACTAGAGTTGGAGGGTCAGGGGGGAGGAGATATATGGGGAAGTAGGAAGTGTTTGGTGGTTGTTGTTGTTGAATAAAGCTGGAAGTAAGCCGAAGGAAGACTGGCACTCTGTTTGTTCATCTCCTTTCCATCGACTTCCACATTAGTGACCCTGACGTTTGAAATTAATGGTGACAACGCTGTTCACCCCGCTGTTTCTGCGGTGACGTCAAACTGCCAGAGTTTTGGCAACGCGATCCGGACCTAGGGTTTCAACATATCGAGGCTCAATTCCACCTGCGCGGTGTCACGGTGGACGACACCAAATATCACCATGTCGTCGCTGCGTTGGATTCCTCCACCACCCGCCGTGTAATGGGACTGCTGAGAGACCCGCCGGGTGCCGGAAAGTATGCCGCTCTCAAACAAGATAGCTGATAACTTGTAAGTCGCTTTGGATAAAAGCGCCAGCTAAATGACTTAATGTAAATGTAAATGTAAATGGTTTATCGGGGGTTGGCAAAAGAAGCGGACAGGATACTGCTAGCAACCCACCACTACAGTGTGCATGCCATGCTGCCGGCGGGGGAGACGACAGCAGCCACTGTAGCTGCTGTGTCAGATCACTGGAGGGAGGACAGTGAACTGTGTTTTTTCCATTGCCGTTATGGTGCCAAGGCCAGACGTTGTGAGCAGCCTTGCTCTTTTTACGGCCAGGGAAATGCCAGGGCCGGCGCTCATGAGCACTGTGAGTGCTGGCAATACAGATAGGCTGCTGTTCATAGACGACACTTTGTCCCGTAGGCGCCTGCTGGTGGATTCGGGCGCCCAGCGGAGTATCCTGCCAGCTTCAGTCATGGGCGGTTTGGGTGGCAGCCACGGCCCCCTGCTAGACACAGCTAACGGGACTCCTATCCGCACCTTCTGCAGCAGGTTAGTGACTGGTGTTTCAATGGATGTCAATTTAGTTGGGACTTTGTTATGGCTTCTGTCTCTGTGCCTATACTGGGTTTGTACTTGTTTGTGTGCCCACAGACTTTTGGTGGATGTAGCGAACCGTCGCGTGATTGCACTCTGGGGGGGGGGGGGGGGGGGGTGCGGCTCGCCAACATCCTCGCCACAGGGAATGTGTACCAGCGGCTTCTCGCTGATTTCCCTGCTCTGACTTTCTCTGCCATAGTCGCAAAACATGGGTGGAGCATTATATACCCACGGCAGTTTTCGTGCGCACGCGTCACCTTGATGCCGCTAAGCTGGGGATCGCTAAGGAGGAGTTTGCCATGATGAAGCAGCTCTGCATTGTGCACCGCTCCAATAGCCTGTGGGCCTCGCCTTTGCACATGGTCCCGAAGGCTGATGGGAAGTGACACCCCGTGGCGATTTCCGGCACCTAGTGTGACTTCTCATGATCGGTACCCTGTCCCACACATCCAGGATTTCTCACCTTTCTCACCTGGCCAGGACGCCTGTAGCTGTTCCGCAACCGTTGCTATTTCCGGGGTAGGCCTGATTGGCCCCGACAGGCATGTGACCCGCCGCGGCCACGCCCCGTGGCAGCCCCAGCGGCAAGCGCGCTACTGCTGGAGTTCGCTTCGCCTTTCACATCGCTGCCGTTGGCGAAAGCAGGATGAGAGGCGAGAGCATAGATTTCGCTGTGTATCATTTAATCATTTAACATTTGAAAGGCATACATTGTTGTCATACAGAAGTACAGAATACTTTTATCCAAAATGCTTCTTACTGTTACACTGTTAGAGACTGTGCTAGACAAATGAATGACTAATTCGGTCAGAAATAACGTAACTAATAACGTTAGTAAGCACTGCTTATATGCTTATTATGTCTGCGGGGTACAGTAAACGTTTCTCCCGGTACATTCTGAAGAGCACACCGCTGTATGTTGGAGAACCAGCGGTCTTCCGAAGTTCCGCTCCTCCTCACTCGAGTGAGACTAAAGCCGTGCACAGCTCAGCCCTGTGAGACGCGAGCAGGAAGGAGCATGGAGTCCTTCCAATCGGAATATGTTGTTTCTTTACACATATGTTGGATTATGAATATGTCTTTATAGCTACAAATGAATGACTAATTCGGTCAGAAAGCAGTAACACAACAGTTGCAATGTTGTGTTACTGCTGTTCTCGGCATAAGCCCCAATAAGACCGTCACCAGAGCTCAGCGATGCCGCTCGCGTGAGCATATTCTCCCCGCTATTTTATTTCATACAACAATGTATGCCTTTCAAATGTTAAATGATAAATGATTGCATGACTGCCGACTGCGGCGCGACGCTGTACATATGTCTCTATACTATTTTATTTCATACAACAATGTATGCCTTTGAAATGTTAAATGATAAATGATTGCATGACTGCCGACTGCGGCGCGACGCTGTACATATGTCTCTATACTATTTTATGTCATACAACAATGTATGCCTTTCAAATGTTAAATGATAAATGATTGCATGACTGCCGACTGCGGCGCGACGCTGTACATATGTCTCTATACTATTTTATTTCATACAACAATGTATGCCTTTCAAATGTTAAATGATAAATGATTGCATGACTGCCGACTGCGGCGTGATTATTATGACTGATGACTGTGATGTGAAAGGCGCCGCGAACTCCTTCCTAATGCTGCGGGCGGCGTTGAAGGCGGAAAGCGCCTGTGAACCACAGCAGCCTCGTTGCCACGTCCTGAGGCTGCCGCGGGGCGTGGCCGCGGCGGGTCACGTGCCTGTCGGGGCCAATCAGGCCTACCCCGGAAATAGCAACGGTTGCGGAACAGCTACAGGCGGCCAGGACCAGCATCTTCACTAAGGTGGATTTGGTGCGGAGCTACCACCACAGGTACCACTCCATCCCGAGATGTGCCCAAGACCGCCGTTATCACCCCGTTTGAGCTTTTTGAATTTCTAAGGATGCCGTTTGGATTTAATGGGGGAGCGCAGACCTTCCAGCGGTTGATGGACTCTGTGCTGCAAGGTTTGTCATTCTTTTGTATATCTGGATGACATCCTGGTGTCCAGCACATCTGCTGAAGAGCATCGGTTGCACCTCCGACAGCTGTTTGAGCGGCTGAAGGAGCATGGGCTGATTGTGAACCCAGCCAAGTGTCAGTTCGGCCGGCCAGACATGGATTTCCTGGGCCATCACATCTCCTCGCAGGGAGCTGTGCCTCTGCCCACCAAGGTGGAGGCAATCACTGCTTGTCCACGTCCCTGCACGATCAAGCCTATAGGAGTTCCTCTGCATGGTAAACTTCTATAACCGGTTCATAGCAGGGGCGGCTCTCCTGATGCACCCCCTGTACGAGGCACTTAGGGGTCAGAAGGACAATCAGGAGGTGGACTGGTCCTCGGGGGGGGTCCAGGCATTTGAGGATGCTAAGGCTGTTCTCGCTAATGCTACCATGCTGGCACACCCATACCCGGCTACGTTCGACAGGGAGCTCCTGGCACTTTTCCTCGCCACATGTCATTTCAGGTACCTGTTGGAGGGCTGGGAGTTCACTGCTTTCGTGGACCACAAGCCTCTGACCTTTGCCATGGCCAAGACCACAGAACCATGGTCACCACAGCAGCAGCGCCAGCTATCTTCCATTTCCGAATTCACCACAGACCTTCAGCATGTGTTGTGGCGGGCTGACTGCCTCTCCCGAGTACGTGTCAACACTGTGCACCTGGGTGTTGACTACACGGCCATGGCAGCTGACCAGTTCATGGACATAGACATCCAAGCATTCAGGACGTCCACGACAGGACTGAGAGTGGAGGATGTGGTGTTCCAGGACGGTAAGGCCACGCTCCTCTGCGATGTCTCCACGGGCCAACCTCGCCCAATGGTCCACACTGGCTGGCGCCGCCACATTTATGATACCATTCATGGCCTTTTGCACCCGGGGGTGAAGGCGTCGGTTAAGCTGCTGGGGGCCAAGTTCGTCTGGCCGGGCCTCAGGAAGGACGTCAGGGGTGGGAGGCCTCTTGTGTGGCGTGCCAGCACGCCAAGGTGCACCGGCAGGAGCCGTTTCTCATCCCGGAAAGGCGTTTTCGACCACATTAATGTGGACCTGGTGGGTCCGCTGCCCCCCTCCCATGGGTTCACTCACCTCCTTACGATGGTGGATAGAACCACCAGGTGGCCGGAGGCCATGCCCCTATCATCTGCCATGTCTGCTGACGTGGCTCAGGTGTTCATCTCCACCTGGGTTGCCCGTTTCGGTACACCATCGGACCTGACTTCCGACAGGGGCCCCCAATTCACTTCGGAGCTGTGGAACACCGTGGCTGAGATTTTGGGGGTAAGACTCAGACAGATGGACTTTTTGTTTTTGAAGATATTTTTTCTTTAATCTAAATTACATTTGTGATTGACAATCTTTGTTGTGATACTTTTATGAGCATAAACATTTATGTCATCAGCATTTGGTTGAAAACAAAATAGGCCACCATTAATGTGACCAAAACATTTTAAAATAAAATGGATTTGCTAAGAATTGTGTATTATTTCAGTTAACAAACTTTGCCATCTTATTTATATTGAAACATATTTTTTAATAGATTGTATAATACATTTTGCTCTGGTAATCCACTGTAAATCCACCCCTCTGGTGGGATCAAGATAATCCAGTTTTTTGGGATCAAATTGATCCCAATCCTGTGTTGTCGGTTTGAAATACCCGTTTTGAAGATTTGATCCAGATTAAAGCTTGGATTTGATTTCCTGATCTGATCGGATATCAAAGTGATCCTGATCCTGTTTTTTGGTTTTGAACTACCCACAATCCAAATCTGATCTGATCAGATAGGGATTAAAAGTTTTTAACTCCTGGGCCCAGGCCATCAGGATGCTCAACGACAATGACAATATTTAACAACCCATTTTGTACATCGCACCACGGCATACAACCCGCAGGCAAATGGGCTGTGTGAGCGTTTTCACCGCACCATGAAGGCTGCTCTCCGGGCCGCTCTCACAGGCAGTAATTGGGTCGACTGTTTGCCGTGGGTCATGCTAGGCCTGCGCTCGACCCCAAAGGAGGATCTGCAGTCCTCTTCTGCCGAGCTCATATTGGGCCAGCCGCTAAGAGTCCCTGGGGAGTTCCTCCCAGGTGCCACAGCCCCCTGGTCAGCTGCAACTCATCGGTTGGCCGTCCGTGCCGCCGCCAGCATTTTCGCCCCCGTGCCTGCACATGACTGCATTCCCCAGTCCTACATCCCGAAGGACTTGATGTCAGCCAACTATGTGTTCATCCGCTGCGATGCTCTCCACTCCAGTCTCGGTATGATGGGACCTTCCGTGTCCTGGTAGCGGGACCCAAGAACTTTGTGGTGGACAAAGGGGGGATTCCGGAGCGGATATCAGTGGATACCGTCTAAAACCTGCTCATGTGGCCCCGGACAGGCCAGTGGAGCTGGCTCAGCCCCGACGACGCAGCCGCCCGCCCAACTCCACCCCTGCCTCATGCCCATGCCCCGTTTCTACCTCTCCCCCAGTCCAGCCTCGTCACCAGCGAGGACGGCCACCTGCTCGTGCCCCTTTCCCTGTGACTGTTAAGCGCAGTCGTTATGGTCGTGTAGTCAGGCTTCCCACACAGGGCTGAGTACTGTGGGGGGTTTTGTACTGTGGGGGGTTTTGTACTGTTTGGGGTTTACAGGATATGTCTATTCAGGGTGTTCGGGGGGGGGGGGGGGCTGTGTAGTGCCACTTTAAGGGAGTCTCTCACACCAGAGTTGAAGGGTCAGGGGGGAGGAGATATATGGGGAAGTAGAAAGTGTTTGGTGGTTGTTGTTGTTGTTGAATAAAGCTGGAAGTAAGCTGAAGGAAGACTGGCACTCCGTTTGTTCATCTCCTTTCCATTGACTTCCACAACAATGTCAGCTCCACTTGGGTTTCAGAAAGAAGGTTGGTGCCAAACTGTTTCACCAGATTAGGTCACAGTTGCTGTTGGTCACCGATAACACCAGTCTAGTTTCTTTGGCTTGTATTGGAAAATGAACACATCTAGAGACCTGAGATAACGAGACAAATGAATAATGTTTGTCAGCCTTTAAAAAACACATATCTTCCTTACAACATGTTTTCTCCTTCTCCTCCAGTGGATCCTCTTCTGTATGGTATCTCTATAGTAACACTGACTTCATCCAAGATGGCTCTGGGGATGCTCTAAGCTATTGACAGCTCTGACACTGCTTGTGTGTGTGTGTGTGTGTGTGTGTGTGTGTGTGTGTGTGTGTGTGTGTGTGTGTGTGTGTGTGTGTGTGTGGTGTGTGTGTGTGTGTGTGTGTGTGTGTGTGTGTGTGTGTGTGTGTGTGTGTGTGTGTGTGTGTGTGTGTGTCACGACTGTATTGTCTGAACCAAAGTTGTTTTTGTTGGCACTTTACAATCCTAGTGGTGTTATCTTTTCTCTCTTTCTCTCCCCCTCTGTCTCTCCATCCTCTCCCTCTCTTTCTTCCTCCACTCACTACCAGAACAACGAAATATCAGCCAAGATTGCATCAGCGCCCATGGTCTTTTCCAGTGACTACATCATAGGGTGGGCCTCTCTGTTAATGCGGTAATATGTGATATTCTCAGAAGAAAACATGTCTAAATATAACACAGGGCTTGCTAGGGATTGATTTTAAATCACATCTGAGGATCATGCTTCAGGCTTAACATGGGAGAGAAGATGGTTGACTGGATGATTCTGTCTCAGGGGAATTGACAGAGGGCCTTTAGTCTCAGAGTGCATAGGGGGCAATGGGGCATTGGGTTTAAGAAGCCCTTGGCTTATTAGTAAAGCATTCATCTGTAATGGGGGACTGTATTAACTTAAGTATGGCTGCTCCCATTAATGACGTCACTCAGTCCTCCTAATCTATCCCACAATACACATATCTACCTAACACTCACCACAGATGACCCCACTGACTTAACCTGACTAAAAGACTGTCTGGGAAATATCAAGGAGTGGATGTCACAAAACTTCATGCAGCTAAATGAGAGCTAAACTGAAATAATCCTGTTCGGCAGATCCACCTCTGTCACCCAGATCACCAACCACATGTCCACCCTGATAAAAACCCAGGTCAAAAACCTGGAGGTCCTTTTTTGACTCTGAGCTGAAACTCGACAAACAAGTGCGAGCAGTGGCTCAGTCCTGCTTCTTCCAGCTGCGCACCATCACACAAATAAAAACATTCCTATCCCCCAGTGACCTTCA
Source organism: Notolepis coatsorum (assembly GCF_963971535.1). NCBI lineage: Eukaryota > Metazoa > Chordata > Actinopteri > Aulopiformes > Paralepididae > Notolepis > Notolepis coatsorum. The sequence goes on along the minus strand of NC_140178.1, from coordinate 62,239,599 downwards.
GAGGGTCATCCTCACTCTTATATTTTCAAGACTGGACTATTGCAACGCCCTCTATTCTGGTGTGGCAGACAAATACATCAACCGCCTTCAACTCGTCCAGAACGCAGCCGCCAGGCTCGTGTCAGGCACCAAGATGAGGGACCACATCTCCCCAGTCCTTGCATCTCGACACAGGCTCCCGGTAGAACAACGAATAAATTTCAAGATCCTCATGTTCACATACAAAGCCATAAACGGTCTCGCCCCAGCTTACATAAAGGAACTCCTGGTCCAATCAGCCAGCTCCAGATCCCTCAGATCAAACAATCAAATCTACCTTAAAATCCCACACTCAAGACTGGTGACGAAGGGAAACCGGGCATTCGCAGTATCAGCGCCTAAAACTCTGGAACAAGCTCCCACTACATTTTTTTTGATCCACTTTTTCTCCTCCTATTTTTCTGTATTTTCCTCCCATCCCAATTTAGTCAAGCTCCCACTAAACTTAAAATCTGCAAGCACTCTAAGGACTTTTAAGGCCATGGTCAAAACCCACCTTTTCGCCATAAAAAAACCATGAGCTGGGGAGCTCCAGTAGCTCACCGCGTATCTCGGCGCTATTTCTGCGTCGGGAGGAGCCGTGCTGCGTCACGGTTCTGGTTGACTCCGAGTTCGATTCCCGGACCCGCCGTCATTTGCCGAATGTCTTCCCCTGTTCTCCCTCCCGTTTCACTCTACAACTGTCGGTCATGCTTGACCAGAAAAGCGTTAAACGCTAAAAAATAAAGTTAAAAAAAAAATTAAAAAAAATAAACCATGAGCTAGTTTTGTGTTGTAGTATGACTGGTGTATTATGTCCATCCATTCTCTGTCTGCTTGGTTGGCCTGCATGTATTTTTTCTGTTTTCGTATTATTCCTGTCTTTCTGTTTTTCTTTTTTTCCTGGGCTGCGCCCCGGGCCGATGTATTACTATTGGTTGAGGGGCGCAATATAAATAAATGTATCATATCATATCATATCAAAGCATTTTTCACATCCTCTTTTTACTGTGGGCTCGTTACCGCTAACATTATCTGCCAACGTTTAAAAAGCGAATGCCAGCTAATTTTGCGGCTACTGTAAAACTAGCCAATGTTATCGAAGACTATCTTCGACTATCGAAATTGCCATCCGGTCCAATACATTTCCAGACGCGGCCTGTCCATGTAACGTTCCACCCGTTACTGGAGTGTTCTCCCCTGCTCTACCTCTTCCCGTCCCTGTATGCTTGTTCCTCATGTCCCTGGCCCTCAGTGTGCTTCCCCTCCTCTATCACATGCTCTCTCTCTCTCTCTCTCTCTCTCTCTCTCTCTCTCTCTCTCTCTCTCTCTCTCTCTCTCTCTCTCTCTCTCTCTCTCTCTCTATCTCTCTCTCTCTCTCTCTCTCTCTCTCTCTCTCGCCCTTCATGTTCCCCTGTTAGTCTTATGTGCCTAGTGTGTTATATTCCTAGTGTTTTTCTTGTATTGTATTAGAGTTACTGTCTAGTCCTCCTTCATCATGGACCTCATGACCACCTCCAAGACCACTACCTGCTCCCTTGACCCCCTACCCACTACTCTCACCAAAGCCTGCCTCCCTGTTCTCATCCCCCACCTCACCGCCCTTTTCAACCAGTCACTATCCCTAGGCCACGTCCCCTCCCCCTATAAACTCGCCGCTGTCACCCCTGTCCTCAAAAAACCCACTCTTGACCCATCCAGCCTCTCCAACTACCGCCCCATATCCAATCTTTCTTTTTTCTCTAAAACACTGGAACGTATTGCTGCCTCCCAACTCCACTCCCATCTCCAGTCCAACACCCTCTATGAACCCCTTCAGTCTGGCTTCCGTCCCGCTCACAGCACCGAAACGGCACTGGTTAAGGTCATCAACGACCTCCTCATCTCCGCTGACTCCGGTGCCCTCAACATCCTGATCCTACTCGATCTCAGTGCAGCCTTTGACACAGTGTGTCACTCCATCCTCCTCCAAAGGCTGCACCAACTGCGTGTTGAGGGCACAGCACTTGGCTGGTTCTCCTCCTACCTCACAGACAGACACCAATTCATCTCCCTCTCTGGCCACACCTCCTCCCCCTCCCCAGTCACACAGGGGGTCCCCCAAGGCTCAGTCCTTGGCCCCCTGCTCTTCATCTGCTACATTCTCCCCCTTGGTCACATCATCCATAAATACCACCTCAACTTCCACTGTTACGCTGACGACACCCAAATCTACATCAGTACACAATCCCCCCACAGCCCACCCCTCAGTCACATCGAATCCTGCATCACCGAACTCCAAACTTGGATGACTCACAACTTCCTCAAACTGAACAGTGACAAGACTGAACTTCTCATCATTGGCACCAAAACCACCCTCACCAGATCCGGACCCATCACACTCACCATCAACGACTCCACCATCACCCCCTCCTCCCTAGTCCGCAACCTTGGTGTCCTCCTTGACCCCACCCTCTCATTTGACCCCCACGTCCGCTCCATCATAAAAATATCCTACTTTCACCTCTGCAACATCGCAAAAATCCGTCACTGCCTCTCCCCCCCCGCTGCTGAATCCCTCATTCACGCCTTCATCTCCTCCCGCCTGGACTACTGCAACTCCCTCCTCACTGGTATCACCTCCCGCTCCCTCCATAAACTGCAAATGGTCCAAAATTCAGCCGCCCGCCTCCTCACTAACACCCGGTCCTGCGAACACATCACTCCTGTCCTCCACTCCCTCCACTGGCTCCCGATCAAACACCGTATAAACTTTAAAACACTACTCCTCACCTTCAAAGCCCTCCACAGCCTGGCCCCCCCCTACCTGACTGATCTCCTTCTTCCCTACCGCCCCACCCGTTCCCTCCGGTCCCCCTCCACTGCCTCCCTCACTGTCCCGACATCCAAGCTTAAAAACTTTGGAGATCGGGCCTTCTCTCGTACTGCACCCCGACTCTGGAACTCCCTCCCCCAGTCCATCAGAGACTCCCCTACACTCTCCACCTTCAAAGCTCGCCTCAAAACCCACCTGTTCTCCCTTGCCTTCAACCCCCCCCACCCTTAAACCCCCCCTCCCCTCCAACCTGATTGATGTCTGTCTCCAGTCTTTTTTGTGCTATCAGGCTGTCTCCCCTGTTCCCCCCATGGTCTCATGTTCCTTTTGTTTTTGTTTCTTTGTTGTTTTTGTTTTTGTTTCTTTGCTTTCGTTTCTTTGTTTGTACTCCTGCTCCCGACTACTGTCAGCGACTTCGGGTTATTGAGAAGCGCTATATAAACTAAATGAATTATTATTAATTATTATTATTAGTCTTAGTATTTGTACTGTCTAGTCTTAGTCTTTGTAGTTGCTGTCTGTCAGTGGGTTCTCTATTTGGTGTCTGTGGTCTGCTTGTGTTTTCCCAGTGTATGTCTTGTCAGCCGGAGTTGTAGTTCTTTGTGTTTACTGTAGTTCTTTGTCAGTCTATCTCCCCTCCCAGGTGTATCCAGTGGTAATCATCACATGTTTCTCGTTTGTCATTTGTGTCTGTATTTGAGTTCCTTGTTTCCTGTTCTCTGTGCGGGTTCATTATCATACCTTGTTGGTTCCCCTGCGCTTGTTACCCTATCCATTCTCTTGTTGTAAAGTGTGTAAAGTTTCTTGTGTAACCTTATGTAGCGGGGGTAAGTATGCCCGCCCTTGTAGGGGTTAATATGGTGTGTTCTTACCTTGGAAGATCGAGACCACGAAGAAGCTAAGTCCCCGTCTCCAATACAATTAGCCTCACTACCTACATGTGTAAGTATGTTTGTAACTATTGTCGTATATTCTATGTACATTTCTAAGGTTAATTATAATAATAATAATAATAATAATAATAATACATCTATTTTATATAGCGCTTTTCCAGGTGCTCAAAGACGCTTTACATGGGCAGGAGAGACAAACTATGGCAAAACAAAAAACAGAACAAAAATAATACATGACAAAAATAAAATAACACAGACAGAATTAGAGGTCAAAAGCAAGATTGAAAAGGTGAGTTTTGAGGGCTGATTTAAAAGATGTCAGGGTGTTTGCATCACGGATATGGCTGGGGAGGGCATTCCAGAGGGAGGGGGCAGCAGCAGCAAAGGCCCTGTCGCCCCAGGTCCGGAGCTTGGTCGTGGGAGGTGTTAGGAGGTTGGCATCTGCAGACCTAAGGCGACGGGTGGGCGTGTGACGGTGGAGGAGGTCGGACAGGTAGGGAGGGGCAAGGTTGTTGAGGGCTTTGAATGTGATGAGTAGTATTTTAAAATGTATCCTGTATTTGATTGGAAGCCAGTGGAGGTCGTGGAGGACAGGGGTGATGTGATCAGAGCGACGGGTGGAGGTGAGCATGCGGGCAGCAGAGTTTTGGACATATTGGAGTTTATTGAGGATAGTGTTTGGTGAGCCGTAGAGGATGCTGTTGCAGTAATCTAGTCTTGATGATATGAATGCATGAACCAGTGTTTCAGCAGCGGAGAGTGATAGGGAGGGGCGAAGACGAGCAATGTTCCGGAGGTGATAGAAGGCCGATTTGGTTATGTGGTTCACATGGCGGAGGAAAGAAAGGGTGGAGTCCAGGATGATGCCAAGGTTACGGACGTGAGTGGAGGGGGTGACAATGTTACCATCAATATTTAGGGTGAAATCCTGGGTGTGGCTGGTGAGGGATTTTGGACCGATAATGATGATTTCTGATTTATTGCAGTTTAGTTTAAGAAAGTTATTTTGCATCCATGTTTTGATGTCTGTGAGGCAGGTGCTGAGGGTGGAGAGAGTGGCTGGAGTGATAGTCTTGGTGGAGAGGTAGAGCTGAGTGTCGTCTGCATAACAGTGAAAACGCAGGCCATGTTGGCGGAGAATCAGACCAAGTGGAAGGATGTAGAGGATGAAGAGCAGGGGACCAAGTACTGAGCCTTGGGGGACACCATGAGTGATGGGGGCAGTGGGGGATTTGCAGTTGTTGATAGAGATGAATTGGTGCCTGTGTGAGAGGTATGATTGGAGCAAGGTGAGGGGGATTCCGGAGATGCCAACGGAGGACTGGAGACGAGTGATGAGGATGGGGTGACTGATGGTGTCAAAAGCAGCGCTGAGGTCTAGGAGAATGAGGATGGAGAGGGAACCAGAGTCGGCAGAGAGGAGTATGTCGTTGGTGACCTTTAGAAGAGCAGTTTCGGTGCTGTGTTTGGTGCGGAATCCGGATTGAAATGTATCATAAAGGTTATTGTTGTCGAGGTAGGATTTTAATTGGGAGGCAATGGCTCGCTCAATTATTTTTGAGAGGAAGGGGAGGTTGGAAATGGGGCGGAAATTATCAAGGGTTTCAGGGTTGAGACCGGGTTTTTTTAGTAGGGGGGTGACAGAAGCAATTTTGAGGGCGGGGGGAAATAGGCCAGTGGTCAGAGAGGTGTTTACGATGGAGGTGATTAGGGGAGAAAGGGCAGGGAGACAAGCCTTGACTAGGATGGAGGGGATAGGGTCCAGGATGCAGGTAGAAGTTTTCATTGTAGAGAGAATGGAGGATAGGTCCGATGCAGTGATTTCAGTGAAGGATGTAAAAGGGGGGTTGGGCGGTGGAGAGGGGGTTGAATCCGGAGGGGAGATAGTGTTGGCGGAGGCAATTGTTAGTTGGGTGTGGATTTTGTCAATTTTTGTTTGGAGATGTGACAGATAGGAGACACATTTACTGACAGTGAAGGAACAGGAGATTGTGTCAGAGGGTTTAAGAAGTGTGCATTGTAATTACAGTGCATACAGGCTTGTTAAATGGAGGGAAGAAAGCAGAATGATAGTGTGGTTCCTCTCTCTGACTCCAATAGCCAGCAAGAGAATAAACGTGTAGTCAGGACAAACAGAACTATAGTTCAACTCAGATGATTTATTGCCGCGGGGCCCAAAGGTGGAGTAGCAGGTTATTACATACATGGATTATTTCATATTACATCAAACATAATGTACAATTGGTTATTGATGTTTACACATCAAACAAGTCTTTACACAAAATAGTAGTCATGTTTGTGAATGAACTAGAGAATATACTGAGCAATACACATGGTTAAACCTGGTCTAAGATAGGGATCTTTACAGTTTACACTATAAAATACCAAACAACAGTGGTTTCCATGATTTACTCACGTATATTTGCCAGGCACATTTCTCTGGTGGATCTCCAGTGGGAGACCAGACCTGGGTGTCTGGCCTACTGTATTAACAATGGGTTGCGGTTTTTAATTAATTCAATTCCTTCTATGTGAGGTTTGAGGCTGTGAATAACAACACCAGCCTACAAACCACGGCAATGGGGGGGGGGGGGGTCTGCTGATGGAGACTCAGTGTTCAGGGTAACAGAGCATGAGGTGAGACGGATCTTTAAAAAAGTGAATATCAGGAAGGCAGCAGGACCGGACGGCATCCCCGGCCGCGTCATAAAAGTCTGTAGCCCATGTGCTGCACACAGCAGCATCACACCTGGACAAGAGGCAGGGGAACTATGTGAGAATGCTGTTCATCGACTACAGCTCAGCATTCAATACCATAGTCCCCTCCAAACTCATAGCCAAGCTCAGGGACCTGGGCTTGAACTATGACCTCTGCCAGTGGGTCCTGGACTTCCTGACGGGCAGACCCCAGGTGGTAAGAGCAGGCAACTGCACCTCCTCATCCATCACGCTCAACATAGGGGCCCCCCAGGGCTGTGTTCTGAGCCCCCTCCTCTACTCCCTGTACACACATGACTGCGTGGCACAGCGGAACAACAACACAATCATCAAATTTGCTGATGACACAGTAGTGGTGGGCCTGATCTCTGCCAACGACGAGAGGGCCTACCTGGAAGAGGTAGAGAATCTGTCACAGTGGTGTCAGGAGAACTGCCTCTCGTCAGCAAAACAAAAGAGATGATTGTGGACTTCAGGAGGTCGGGGGTCAAGGACTACAGCCCCCTCAGCATCGACGGGGCACCGGTTGAGAGAGTGAACAGTTTCAAGTACCTCGGAGCCCACATATCCGAGGACTTGACATGGACCACACACATTGACAGTGTTGTGAAGAAGGCACGACAATGCCTCTACTTCCTCAGGCGCCTAAGGAAGTTCCAAGTCAGTCAGAAGATCCTTAGGAACTTCTACTCATGTACAATAGAGAGCATCCTGACTGGCAACATCACCTCCTGGTTTGGGAATAGCACTGCACAAGACCGTAGCAGACTACAAAGAGTGACACGTTCAGCCGAATGCACAATTGGAGGGGGGCTTCCCACCCTCCAGAACATTTACAACAAGCGGTGCAGGGGGAAGGCTAAGAGAATTATTAAGGACTCGAGCCACCCGAACAACTGCCTCTTTGAACTGCTGCAGTCAGGCAAGCGATACCGGAGTCTTAAGGCGAGCACAGAAAGACTCAGAAGAAGCTTCTATCCCCAGGCCATCAGGCTGCTAAACGAACAATAAACACTATGCAACAACCATCAAATGCACACAGCACACACACCCACACGCACACACTCACTTAAACCACACAAACACACTTTATATTTATTGATAAAGGATTTGCACTACAACTCGTACACCCACTGTAAATTGTACCTAAATTGCACCTCATCCCATTTCTGCCTTGCACTATATAGTATTGTATTAGTACACTGCACAGTATTGTATATTATATGGTAACTCAGTTACGTCTATTCTGCATCGAACATTGTACATATGTCTATACTGAACACTGTGACCTCATTTTTTTTTTACTTCTAATTTACATGCTATACTATGTTATTTTATTTCATACTTATCTTGTCTTGCACAGTCTCTGGAGCGTAACAGTAAGAAGCATTTTGTATAAAAGTATTCTGTACTTCTGTATGACAACTATTAAAGAAACTTGAAACTTGAAACTATACTAAGGCATGACATCATTATTTTTAAACTGGTTCAACCAATCCTAGTTACATTCAAATATGGCTTGTACCAATCTGGTTTCTTGATTCTAAAAACAGGAGGTTTGCTCTTCTTTGGTTCCGCCCAAAGATCTCCTCATCGTGTATGGGCTGGTTCCTGCAGCCCCAGGGGGGGCCTGTGGCCACTGTTGTGCTGTGGCAGAGAGGTAATTCCTCAAGAATCCTTTCTTGTATGGGCAGTTGAATCTTTAAACATTTCTAAGATTTATCTTCAGTGTAAATTAATTATATATTTCCAGCATTATCAGTGTACTCTTTACCTATATTTTGATACCAAATTGCCTATATGAAATAACACAAGCCTGTTTTTGCCAGACTGAATTAATGGTTCTGAGATTTACATTCTATAAAGCTTTACAAAAAGAGTGAAATGACACTCTATTACCTTCATAAACAGTTGACATTCTAATGACATTCAAATATCCTTTTATCTAATAAGTCAGATTAGTGTGATTTAGTTGTGACAATTTCCATGCAGCTTGAGCTATTCTCAGAGGCAAGTCAGGGGTCTTCGGTCAGACCTCTGACTCTGCTACCATCTGGTCACAGTAAGTGTGACCTTTGTCTCTTTTTTCTGAGTACTGAGTACATTTGTTAGTGGGGGTTGGTTGACTGTTTCTGCTGTTATCTGATGCAACTGTCACACTCTAGAATGTGGTGTAGTATTATAGATTAGCAGTTGTCTCGTGGGGGGTTGGTTGAAACCACTTTGCTTCTAAAAGAGCCTTACACTATGTCTCTGCATATGGTCACTTCACCTAGATACATTAGTTATGAAATGCACAGTTTTCCTCAAGTCAATATACCATAATTCCTCCCTTTGACATTAATAATGTCATAAACAAGTACATTGACTTGATTCTTATACATACTAAATATTCAACTTAACATTAAAATAAAAATCATACATTTTTCTTCTTCCTTTTTTTTCCCAATTTTCTTATTATTTCTTTGTACATATCATCAAATCTTCTTTCTTCTTGTTTTCTTCGTTTTACCCCAACATTCCCCTGACTATGGCCCCTCCCGGGAGGCTAATAACCCGCTTATCAGCCCCCCTAATTAACTTATCCCTTGTGACCCTGTGTTTACCACATGGCTATCACTGGGTGGCTCTTCCGGCTCATTAGCCAGAGGCCTACTTTATCAAACAAAAACTTTGAATATGCTAAAAACAATTAAAAATAAATTTAATCTAAAGAACACACCTTAAAACCAGTATTCTTAATCTATAGAAAAGATGTTCCAACACTCTTAGATGATCTTGTTGAGAGAAAACATACATTAGTTTCATAATATTTTCACTTAATACATTTGTTCTCTGAAATAATATTTTTCTTCCTTGTGCATCCCTAGCAATGGTGGAGCTCACTGGGCTTAAGAGATGAAATGATACATCATGTTTAAAGCCATATAATTTTAACTGTTTACTATTTAAAAAAAAATTTTTACCCATGATTAACAGTAATAGCATAATCTCAATATATCTCTCAACAGATTACTCATATTTATGAATTATAACCACTCAAACCTGTGTTTGTTTGATACAATGTGTTTTTTCATCGAAAAAACGGATAAATGTTGTTTTTTACCATATTTCGCATATTTTTTTTTAATACATTACATTTAGAAATATCTCGACGAAATACCTCTGAATACGAATAAAAAAAATATTAAAGATTCGATGACTAGTTCGGCCAGAAACGGCGTTGAGGCGAAACGTTACAACGTTTTTTTTCATCGAAAAAAACGGATAAATGTTGTTTTTTACCATATTTATCATATTTCTTTTTGATACATTACATTTAGAAATATCTCGACGAAATACCTCTGAATACGAATAAAAAAAGATATTAAAGATTCGATGACTAGTTCGGCCAGAACGGCGAAACGTTACAACGTTTTTTTTCATCGAAAAAAACTGATAAATGTTGTTTTTTACCATATTTCTCATTTTTTTTTGATACATTACATTTAGAAATATCTCGACGAAATACCTCTGAATACGAATAAAAGAAAATATTAAAGATTCGATGACTAGTTCGGCCAGAAACGGCTTTGAGGCTAAACGTTACAAAGCGCTCAACTTACCCAAATCTGGTGCGGGCGGTTCCAAGTTGTTCTGCGGCAGAAATATTGGGCTCGCCTTGCTGTTGAGAAGAGAACCAGACCTGCTCCGTGCATGACACTTCCTCGTTGGCGCGCGCCGGCGATGGGGGGCTTGTATTTCGGCGTGTGGCGCGCTGTCGACTGCGCGGTCCGGTTCGTCTCTGGTTCTGTCTCAGAAAATCCACTCCCCCCCCCCCCCCCCCACCACCACAGACGATGTCTCCGGCGTTTCAATCACTGGCAGCCGGGTACAGCCTGGTACAGCCTATCTCACCTCCCTTGAATTGTGGCAAAGTTATCTGTAGAGCGATTACGCCACCATGTGTTTTACATCGGTAACAGCACATCCTAACCTAGACAGGGTCCTTAGCTCGTGGAATATGCAAAGGTTTGGTAGATATATCGAGAATTGAACGAATGAGAGCATATTTAAAAATGGTTAAAAATGCCGTTTTAACATGGGAGCGGACGGAGAGTAGAAAAAGGGACCAGGGGTAAACAAGGCAGTAAATACTGTAACTATTTTTCTAGAGTGTTTCATGTTATAAGCTTTTAAGACAATGAACATATATGTAAAATTAAGATATTTACCCAATTTCATGAAATAATAATAAACACAGACACCGCTGTGCTCACACACACACTCAAAATATTTCAAAAAAGTAGAAAAAGGGACCAGGGGTACACAAGGGTTAAGATAGCTCAATCACATTTGCATAATTAATCAATTGGTCTCTCATTCCTATCACCTTCCCCCCTATGACCATGCAATGGTCATACTTACACCGTGTCTTCACACCTCTACCTCGTCACAGCTCAACCGGGCAGAGAACGACAGAACACACCCCAAAAAAAATGTGCCCTACTGTCCAACTTCCCTAATTTATGTGTATGCCATTAACTATCCCTGCGTTGTGTCTAATCTATCAGCCGTCTGTTTGTGCATTCTACCAATCCCAGATGTCACCCAAACAGTTTCCATCAGTGTGCTATTGTTCAGTCACCCCCCTGTTCTCCACCCCCCAACCAAATTTCACATTTCCCAGAGGACCTTGCTTACACATTGTAACTGAGGGGTTACAAAACCCTGACTGTATTAAAGATTGTGATAGATTAAACCACTACTACTTATTATTATTATTACTTGCCAGACAGTACAGTTATTATATGGCAGACACTCAGAATAGACGGCACGGTGACAAGGAAATATCATTTATAGTATTTATTATTATGCAGCAATATACAAAATGGGAATTACTTGGTCGCGCTTTTATGGCGAATAATATGAGAAAGTCAGTGAGTAGCAAAGTCAGTGGGAATGAATAATTCCTAAGCTGGGTATACTAGACCAAACGCCGCCTGGCGTGGGATGGCAATATAGGGGGGCAGACGAGGGTACCGCTGGAGACAGGTGATATCCTCCCAGAGTTGTAAGCTCTAGGAGAAGGAAGAAGGCACGGATACTCAGTCTGTTCACTTGAAGAAAAGGGGTTCTCATACGGATCCGGTCCTTATAATCCAAGTGCTCAGTAGCAAGGTAATAGCTGTAATCCAATGCTCGATAGCAATGATGATAGCCAGCCAGCTTCGTCCTCGAAGCTAGCCCGAGGTAAGATCTTCAAGGTAGTTAAATCCAACGACAGTGGGTATTAACGATGCTCTTCTCCACGGTAGTACATTCCACAATCACTATAATCCAACCAATAATGGTTCTATAATATCGCCGCGGTAGGTTCCAATATGCACATGTCCAATAGTTCTGCGACTAGGCCCTCCTCGTGTGCTGGCACTAATTACTAAGTCCACACACACTTGCTAAGGTTTAAACTAGTTACTACACGAACGAACTGCTTGTTAATGCTGCACACCGAACGAACTGCTGTAATACGATTCACACTAAATGACGACTCTTTACTTCACATTAAGCTAGGTCGAACTTGACGTTACTTAATACAACTGCTACTTAGATGTACACTGCTTGCTTAGACGAACTTCACGTTACTGCATTAGATCTGACACACTACGAACTGCCACTGTTCGCGCCTTCCACGATATATATACTTAAGGGGCTTTCTAGAGCCCAGCCGCAGCTCTTGTCTGGAATCAATGCGCCGGCACCAGGCATGTCCCAACATGTCCAGACTCGCCTTTGAACCTGACTCAGGGGCGCGGTCCTTGGCGCCGCGAACGTCAAGGGCATTATCCAATGAGGAAAGCGAATATTACTATGATTCAAACGGAGGCTTAAAGGGGTATAGCTTATATATATAAATAATATACAAGTTATATAAAACAATAAAACGTAGATTCTCAGTATTAATCTGGCCCTTCACAACAGCCGCCTCCTAATTAGTCCGCACCTAATTAGTAAAGGGAGACAGATTAATGGTCCAGTCAACTGTTCCATACTTGTTGTGAGGAGTAGGGCAATCTACAAAGTCAGTGGGTCATGGTCGTCATCAGGGGAGTCAGGGATCTCCGGCAACTCTATCAGCTTCGCCACAGGTCGGGTGTAAGTCCGCCCTTGGACTATGACTTCTGCCGCTCTGACCTTCCCATCGGCACCAGTAATCACTCTGCTCACGCGGCCGGCCGGCCACGTAGCTCGGGGTAGTGACTGGTCTATTATCATGACGACTGTGTCCACCTTCAGGTTGTCCCTGTCCTTTACCCACTTCTGACGGGCGGGAAGGGATGGTAGGTAGCGTAGGAGGAAGCGGGCCCAAGACTGGTCGATCTGTGCTTGGTTGTGTCTCCACATCCTCCGTCCGTTCCTGTCGTCCTGTCTGTACACCGTCTGAGGAGGGGCCGGGTCCGGCCGCCCCATCAAGAGGTAGTTTGGGGTGCTGGGTTCGAGGTCAGCTACGTCGCTTGGAGCGTAGCTGAGGGGGGTGGAGTTCGGAACTCCCTCTTCTTGAGCCCACGGTTCTCTCACAGGCATCGCGTCTAATGTCCATAGCCTCTCAACGGGCTGTACGAGAGAGTGGCCTGTGTCGCTCACCTTTGTGTAAAGGCAGCGTGTGGACGTTGGTTGGCTGGCAGGTCCGTAGAGGGGGCCCTGGAGCGTCCACCCCAGTCGGGTCTTAACCGCGGCTGGGCATCCTTTGGGTCCGATGTGGGCCGCCTCGATTGGGACAATGAGGTCCGCGTGGTCGGAGCCTATGAGCAGGGTCGGTGTGGCGCCGTCGATGAGCGGTATAGGCAGTCTGCGTAGGTGCGCGTACTTCTCCATCAGCTGTGGGATGGGGTAGTCGTAGCTTGACAGACCTATGTCGTCGCTTGTGAACGCCTTGGTGATGCTGTACCGCTTCTCGGGCTGCTCGACCGCTGCTATTGTGAATGAGACGTTTTCACCCTTTATTGTTTTTAGGTCTCGCCGAATGGTACGGACTGTCATTGTTTCTTCGGTACCCCGCAGACCCAACTGGGTTGCGGCGGAAGCGAGGAGGAGAGTCTTTTCTCACCCGTCGTCGAGGACGGCGTAGGTGTCGAGGACCTTGTCCTCGTAGCTCAGGAGCACTCTGACCACCTTGATGAGTACTCGGGGGCTCCCACTATACGTGGGGTCGATGTGGAGCACTTCTGTTGGTGAGTTGCCTTGTAGGGCTAATCTCCGCTTGGGGGCCTCGCACAGTGATTTGCGGTAAGTGGCGTCTGGGGGGTCAGCCTCAATCCACTGATCCATTTCGGCGATGGTCAGTCCCTGGAACGCGTCGCACTGTGCCAGCCAGTGTCCTCTGTGGCAGTAATAACATGCAATCTTCCATTCCTCTTTGGCGGGGGGGTTGTGACTCTTCTGTGTCAGATAGATATTCCATTCCTCTGTGGCGGGGGCGTTGTAACTTGTCTGTGGTGACACCGACTCGGCCTGGTACGCGTAGCACCGTGACTCCCAGTGTCCGCTGCGGCAGTCAGTACACCAGGGGGGGGGGTCAAGACTGGTCTGTGGTGACACCGACTCAGCCTGGTACATCACCGTGATGGGCCTACTTTGGTTTCCTGGTGGGCGTTTGTTGCTCTCATGCAGGACTTCTAGGTGGGCGCCGTCACACTTGCCGCACCTTTTCTTAAGGCGGCATTCTGCTGCCATGTGGCCGTGCGCGCAGCGGAAGCAGCGGCGGTTATCCCTAAGCCACTGACCTATTTCGGCTGTAGTCAGTCCTTTGAAGGCGTCGCACTGTGACAGCTGGTGTTCACTGTCACAGTACTGACAGGCAGCCTTCCAGTTCTCCTTGGCGTGGGGGTTGTGGCTCGTCTGCCGTGACACAGCCTCGGCCTGGTGCATCACGGTCACGGACCGGCGGTTGTCATTGAACCTTCTCGGTCCATCTTTAGGGTTAGAGCCACCCCACGCGAACGTGTCTAGTCGTAGACTGCTGACCTCCCTGGCTAGGAAGTCAGCAAGGTCTAGGAGGGATGGTTCTGGGCCGTGGGGGTCACGGTGGTCTCTCTGCCGCCGAAAATGCTCCTGACGGGCTGGAGGGAGCTTCTCCAGTATCCGCTCCACGTTGGAATTGGCATATAGTTCATATCTCCCCTTCTCCTTTTGTGACCCGAGCATCCCTACAAGGGATTGCACCTTTATAGAGAGGTCATCTAGTGCTCTATTGTCTTTAGCTGGGGGGAGGCGGTCGATATCCCGTATTTCTTGAATTACGTAATCCCATATGCGTCCATAGCGCGCGTCGAGGGCCACCAGAGCATCAGAATAGGGGGTTCTTGAGTTAGAATATGCCAGCGCTATGTTATGCGCTCTGGGTACTTTAAGGTGCTTGAGGAGGATGGCATATTTATAGGACTCGTCATGTACCTCGGACATAATAGTCTCTAAACACATGCGTAGTTCAGTATACTGTGCTCTGTCCTCATGCGTAAAGTCTGGGAATGTGGGTGTCCCAAGGTAAGATGCCATGGATGGCTGGGACACCGATGCGCGTAGGGGGAGAGGCCTCCTGGGCGAGTCTCCCCGTACAGGTGGTCGTGGGTTAGTGCTGGGTGGGAACCAGAGGCCGGGCCCCCAGGTACTGCTCCTCGGTGCTGACTGTGGATTAAACTCACCCCTGGGTTGGGTCGGAGGTTCGTAGCGCAGCGTCTCGGGGCTGGGGTCGGGGCTGTACTGTTCCTCCTGGTCTGAGATGGGTTTGTGCGTGTGGGCTTGATGTCCTCCCTCGTCCTCCGCTAGGTCTTGAAGTCTCTTGGTTAGTTTCTCGGCGACGTAGGCAGGTTCTTCCCGTTGGCTGGGTCCCGGGTAGATTGGTCGGGGAGGGGACTCGGCGACGTAAGCAGGTTCTTCCTGTTGGCTGGGTCCCGTGTAGATTGGTCGGGGAGGGGAAGGTGCCCTCGACCCGTGTCGTGATGATCTCCGGGAGCTCCGGGTGGAGGAGTGGGGAGTGTGGGATATTCGTGGATATCTTGAAGAAGAATGTTCTCAGTCAACCGAGGTTTGGATAATAACAAGGTTTATTAACCAAACATATAGATTACATAGAGAGAATGGCTGAGGCTCTCGCCCCAGGTGATCAGCTGAAATGACCCAGGTAAAGAGACCTGGATTTATCTCGGGAGGAGACTTATATAGTTAACAAGGGGGGGATGTGGTCCCATTTGATAGGTCAAATGGGGGGGGGGGGTACAGGTTTGGGGAGAAAGGGGAGGGGAATGTCTTATTCCACAGAGAGGGGGGGGGCACAGGTAAGGGGATACAGGGGAGGGGAATATCTTTATATGGGGACATTATATTATACCACAATACTCACTTTTCTCTCTTATAATGTGCGTGAGATTAATGTATAATATATCAGGATTGGTTGGAACAGGTAAAAGTGAATAGGTATGGTAAAAGAATGGGACCGATGTAATCCATCGGTTATCAGATAATGAATAAAATAGAAAACAATTAAAATAATGAACATTTTGGCCAATGTGATCTGTTGGTTGGCATAACAGTTTAAAATAGAATTATTTACATACATGATCCATGACATGATCGACTGGACTGCGGTCTGTGTTATTTTGATATCAGAGATGTGGGAATAGATATCACCCTTTTCTTTTATTTATCGCTCAAAATACCTATATCAATGAGTGGTCCTCAACTCTGATATCAAACAACATTTAACATAATCATTAGAAGCTATAGCTGTGCACATATCTTGGCATACCTTCAGTCGTTCATGTCGTGACTCAGGGGAGCTAATGTCATGGTTGTACATATACAAACATAGTAATATTTACAATAGACATTACCTTAGTGGTTAATGTGTCAAAATAAAATTGAAAACCGTTGACCTAGTGGTTAATAAAACTGATATAAAAGGTGATTATGATAATCGTTATGCATTGTTCTGTGGTGCATACTATCAATGGTCAAAACAAACTTGGTTCTGCCCTGTTTAACAATACCATTTTGCAATGTGACTCTGTGATCATTTCTCATTGCCATTATAAAATTGGTTAATGCAATCTTACTGATTGTATTTCATCATATTCCTAGTCAATAATTTTCCAGATACATATGAACTCTGTGAAACAGTTCTTGTTTGTGAATCTGACAGTTGCTGTGAAGTGTTGATCATCTGTTCTCGGTCTGTCGTGTGGCAGGGCCAAACAGTAACACAGTAAAAATTAAATACATACATAACAATGTGGACAATGTGTGTTCAGAAGTATCTTGTTCCACAGGTCTCTGATGATGTCTCTTCTTGACGATGCAGTCGGGAACATTCACTGGTCGCCGTTCATTCCCTGTCAAGGGTCACCTGTAGCAGTGTGGCGGTCAACTATAGTGGCCTTGCAGACTCTTTTCCTGGAGCCTGCGCTGCTCTCCATCACCACCACACATCCGCCACTGTGCTCACGCTTGGCCCCCATCAGGCCTAGAGACATGGTGGTCAGGGCGTTTTTGAATGTGTTGTGCTGGTTTCGCTGTCCTCTCCTCGTCATTGCGGTACCACTTGATGGAGGGCGAGGGCCCGCCGGTGTAGTGGCTAGTCAGTAGGACGCTCTCTCTCACACGGATGGTGATCTTGTCATCGGAATCCATCTTGATGGTCAGGGCTCTGGTTCCCTTCTGTAGATGGTCTGCAGCGGGCCGCCGGGGTGAGGCTGCATGTCGTCCTTTCTGTCTCTGCTCCCCTTCCTTTGGGGACGTCTGTGTTGTGTGGCTGGGTTGGATGGCGGCTCTCCCACTGTTGCTGTCGTCGTCCTGGTTGTGTCCGCAGCTCCATGGCGGCATCCCTGGTGGTCCTATGTTGTCGTGGGTCGCTCAGGTCGCTGGGTTGTGTTCCTCTCTGCCTGGTCCTGCCGTCATTCGTGGTTCAGGTCACGCGTCGTCTCACTCCTTCTCACTTGTCGTGTCCTCTCACCAATATGATCTGAGGATGATAAAATTGCCTTAGAAAACCTCCTCACATAAATGATTCAACGCCTTTCTGCTAAAGAGGAAAATCATTTTGGGATTAATTCAATTCATTGTGTAATATCATCATGCATTTGATATCGTTTGGATCCGATCTTTGCATGGAATCAGAAACATTTCTTTTTATCTTTATAATCTGTGATGTCAAATTGAAGTTGACCTTACCTCAGGCCGCGTACGATGGTGTGCTTCTTCAAGATACTTACCTCGCCATGACTTCTCGGTTGTTCTTCACGTCTCAGTGTGGCTCGTCGTAATTTAGCATGGGGAAAACATAAATTCTAGGCAGCCAGTTAATTTTGCATGAAATACATCCATTCATTTTCTCGTCTACTCTTAAGTAGCATTAATTTAATTACCTCTAATACACCTTGTGCATTTTGATAATCATTGTGTAAATGATTATCCTGCTTTCAACTGATACAAATAAATCTAACCCTAGCTAACCTTACTGTCATGCATTTGTCCTAATAAACTAACCTACACTGTAGCACTCAACACTTTGATGACCATTGTTACTCAGCTGATAGAGTTGTGCCCTTTTTGATGTCCTATCATACAGAACCTGTGAGTCGCTTTTGGATAAAAGTGTCAGCTAAATGATCAATGTACGTGTATACTTTGTACATTTAGATAATTGTGCTCCAATTTTGGTGGTTGATATTTTCAGTCATGGAAAGTAATTGACATTTTTTTGTAAGGAGTTATTGGTTAAGCAGAGAATAGAAGGAGGAGATTGCAAGTAAAGTTGTTTTCATCATTAATCTTTCAACTCGGGCACTTCTACTTTGTCTGGTTTTATTCAGAATTCATATCTCTAATTCGTGTGCCTCTTGAAAAGAGATGATGAAAACAACTGGTAAGTTATTGTTAGTATGGGAATTAGGTAGACTTTCATGACTGCAACATCATCACTTGTGTCTGATTCATGTTAATTAAGTGGTTCCATCCATTGTTATCCATTGTCAGGTGAGTCCACCAAGCCTGTGGTCAGAGTGCAGGCATTTGCATTGTCTTTCAGCTCCACACCACCTTCGGTTGACTCTTGTGTTGACATGCAAATCGTTGGAGTTTCTGTCTTTTGTGATACACTTTGGGTGTAGACCTGCACTGTTCTGCATCTCGCCTCAGAGCCAGACTGAAAATACAAACTCATGTTAATTTTCCACTCTTTTCTTTTCGTCTGGGTGAAGTGTGGTCAGAGTTCATGCTGTTGCATAGCTTTGTCTGTCTCTTGTCCTGCGTTTTCAAGTGCCCATCCTGAATAGTGTCTGCTATCGTCTCACAATTGATTTCCCTTTAGCTCCAAACTGATTTGTGTTCAAATGTAGATTAACTCAGTCTGTCTCTTGATTGTCTGTTTGCTTCCTGTAAACACAATTTACATGTGGGTGTTTGGATGCAGATTTGTTTTAAATGGTCAATCGATTGTCTCTCAACTCCACATCGTCCTCAGCTGGTTTGAGTGAGTGTTTAAACACTGCTTTGTAATTCAATTTAGAGTTAACTCAGTCTGCCTCTCCTGTAAACACATAAAACATGTTAATTTTCCCACTCCTCTAAGACCATTTTTTAGTGTGTTCTCTTTGATTTTGAGTTCAAACACACATCATCTAGTCTTCATCTTATACTGGGAGTAAGTGTGTTACTCATAAATTGTGTTGTGTTCAGTTTATGATGTATGATTTTCTATGGTACCCCGTATCAAAAACTATATGACTGACGTGGGGGTTAAAACATATTGTTTTTTAAAATAGAGATGATTTGTTGAATAAACATAGCATGTTTGCCTTATCACTAGCCTTGTGCACATTCTAAGATATAGAAACCTATTTATGATATTTTATACAGAAACCTATACAGATATGTTACAAATCTGAAACAGGCATTGAGGTTAGCTTTATGTGACTTATAACGTGTATAGTAATGAAAAACAATCACTCAAGCGATATGGGATAGCTGTAATTTACTGCAATGAGAAGATAGTTATGTCATGCATCTACATTAGGACTTCAAAACAATCGCTCAAGCGATATGGGATAGCTATAATTCACTGCAAATGAAAGGATGGTTATGTCATGCGTCATAGGTTTGTTTCATACTCACCGGAAAAAACTGCCGTGTTCACGTTGGATCCTCAAAGTTCAGTTCAGTTATTGAATAACCATTTTATATTACCCCCTTGCAGCGTGTATTTACACATACAATTAAAACATATACTATGCATGGATTTCATATACCCTCGGCCTCGGGCATATTAAACTTTACGTTCGCCCATGGATAGGCTCACAACAAAACCATAACTCCACAGCGCGCATAGCGTGACGTCATCGCTCCAAGCGACGTTCGTGCGTTCCCATTCGCCTCGGAAATAACGCTTTGCAATCCTGCAGTACTAGTTCCGCGAGCTCTCAATAGCCTGGAATTTACCTAAAACCAGCGTTTTGTAACCGAATGAACGTCACTTGTGCATATGTGAAACGGAAACAAATAGAAACGATAAAACTATCATTTCCAACCGGACGTTGCATGTCGCGCGAGTTGTACCCCAATGTTATTCCCATAATGTTAACTCGTCTCCCAATGCTCGGCGCGATATCAGTCGGCATACTGTGCACATACAAACGAGACTTTAAACAGACAAAACAACAATAATACATATAAGTTAACGTGTTTGTATATCTGACTGTATTGGATCGCTGTTCGTTTAGTCGACCAGCACCCGCTGCGACAAGGCTTGGTTACCCTCGGTTTAACTATACATCGTTATTAAAATCATAACGACCGAACCTGACTTCGAAATTTACCAGCGATATATTAGATGTGAATATACCGTTTAATCATACTCTCTGTCTCTTCAACTCGCGACTAATGTCCCGTTTAGTGTAGTATGGCGTACTACACCGGGACATCGCGTAATCAGCTTCCCGCTTATCTGTATGATCAATTGGTTAATTTAATCCGAATACATCGTTTTCAGGAATGGAAGAGATTGTGCGCTTAGTTTGAGGTTGAAACAATGAATATTATAACGTTACTCTGGTAATTGGGTCCTCGTCCCGCCTCTTTGCCAAAAGAATCACAGAATCGTTTCTAACAGAGCAGCGTTTTCCAAGGATATCACATCATAATAAGCCCACGTTTCTTGCCTTGTTGCCTATATTTTAGTCTGCATCAGCTAGACTTGGGTTAGCAATCCAACAACCTTTATTTTGTTGCCTATATTTCAGTCTGCACCAGCTAGACTAGGGTTAGCAATCCAACAACCTTATTTTGTGCCTAAGCTTTCGGGAATAGCACATATAACCCATCCTCTCAGAACCTCTGTCCAGATAAGGACCCAGGTACACGCGTTGCCCTGGTAACGATTTTCAATACAGATCAGATATATTAATGCACATTATTCTTACTCAGCCATGATCTCAATATTTGACAACATTCTGTAATATTCATCTGGCACAGAGAAAAGCGGGAAGGTTTTAATTCCTTGCCATACATTTTTGGTCAACCATCTATTATACTCACTTTTCTCTGTATAGCTGAAACAATACAGCACACCGGGAGGACGCAAAAAGGTCCGTCACAAGTTCGTAGATGCCAATTGTGGGATATTCGTGGATATCTTGAAGAAGAATGTTCTCAGTCAACCGAGGTTTGGATAATAACAAGGTTTATTAACCAAACAGATAGATTACATAGAGAGAATGGCTGAGGCTCTCGCCCGAGGTGATCAGCTGAAATGACCCAGGTAAAGAGACCTGGATTTATCTCGGGAGGAGACTTATATAGTTTACAAGGGGGGGATGTGGTCCCATTTGATAGGTCAAATGGGGGGGGGGATACAGGTTTGGGGAGAAAGGGGAGGGGAATGTCTTATTCCACAGAGAGGGGGGGGGCACAGGTAAGGGGATACAGGGGAGGGGAATATCTTTATATGGGGACATTATATTATACCACAGGAGTCACCCTTTGGAGCGCTAGCTCCATCATCTGCGCCTGCAGACGGTCTCGCTCCGCCTCGCGCTGTGCATTGGCGGCGTCGCGCTGTGCATTGGCGCGGTCTCGTTCCGCCTCGCGCTGTGCATTGGCGGCGTCGCGCTGTGCATCGCGTTGCGCGTTGGTGCGGTCTCGCTGGATGTTTTCTTCAGCCTGGAGGCGCCTCTCTTCCAGTCTGATGGTCATCGCGGCGTCAGCCTGGAGGCGACTCTCTTCCAGTCGGATGCGTTCGCGCTCATTCTGTTGTTGCGCTTGGAGACGTTCTCTTTCCACTGCAGAATGTTTGCGCTCACTCTGTTGTTGCGCTTGGAGACGGTCGCGCTCACCCTGGATGCGGTCTCTTTCGGTTGAAGCTGTCAGCGTGGCGATCAGGGCTTGCGCTAGTCTCTGGTCAGCCTCGCTTGGGGATGACGCTGATGAGGGTGATCTGGCGTTGACAGGACTTGGCGTTGACCTGTTCTCTTTACGCGCTCCGAGGTCCATCTCGAGGGCGCTGCTTCTTATCTTCTCCCGCGCTCCGAGGTCCATCTCTGAGACGCGGTACTCTTCTCTTTGGTACGCGCCGAGGTCTATCTCGGGTGCACGCTCTTTATCCTCTTGCGTTCCGAGGTCCATCTCGGTGGCGCTGTCTTTATCCTCTGCCGCTCTGAGGTCCATCTCGGTGGCGCGGTGGTCTTTGGGTATAGTCACGTCATGTCCCGCTTGTCCCCCCCCCGTGAGCTAAGTCAGTTTCGTTTGAACCCGCTGGGGTCTCTACTAGTGGGGCCAACAAGTCGATAGGATTGGGCATGCTTAAACTATTAGTTTTATCCGTGCTTAACGTCTTTTTAGATAAGCTAGGAGGTAAAACGAAAGCGTAGTCCTCCAATTGTGGAGGGGGCTGACGTTGGCGCCTAGGGCGCGATAGTTTGGGACAGCCGTTTGGAGAGTGTCCGCCGCTGGCCATATCACTATTAATATGAATAAGATTACTGATACCATCCGGCTCGAAGGACCAATTGTAACTGAGGGGTTAGAAACCCTGACTGTATTAAAGATTGTGATAGATTAAACCACTACTACTTATTATTATTATTACTTGCCAGACAGTACAGTTATTATATGGCAGACACTCAGAATAGACGGCACGGTGACAAGGAAATATCATTTATAGTATTTATTATTATGCAGCAATATACAAAATGGGAATTACTTGGTCGCGCTTTTATGGCGAATAATATGAGAAAGTCAGTGAGTAGCAAAGTCAGTGGGAATGAATAATTCCTAAGCTGGGTATACTAGACCAAACGCCGCCTGGCGTGGGATGGCAATATAGGGGGGCAGACGAGGGTACCGCTGGAGACAGGTGATATCCTCCCAGAGTTGTAAGCTCTAGGAGAAGGAAGAAGGCACGGATACTCAGTCTGTTCACTTGAAGAAAAGGGGTTCTCATACGGATCCGGTCCTTATAATCCAAGTGCTCAGTAGCAAGGTAATAGCTGTAATCCAATGCTCGATAGCAATGATGATAGCCAGCCAGCTTCGTCCTCGAAGCTAGCCCGAGGTAAGATCTTCAAGGTAGTTAAATCCAACGACAGTGGGTATTAACGATGCTCTTCTCCACGGTAGTACGTTCCACAATCACTATAATCCAACCAATAATGGTTCTATAATATCGCCGCGGTAGGTTCCAATATGCACATGTCCAATAGTTCTGCGACTAGGCCCTCCTCGTGTGCTGGCACTAATTACTAAGTCCACACACACTTGCTAAGGTTTAAACTAGTTACTACACGAACAAACTGCTTGTTAATGCTGCACACCGAACGAACTGCTGTAATACGATTAACACTAAATGACGACTCTTTACTTCACATTAAGCTAGGTCGAACTTGACGTTACTTAATACAACTGCTACTTAGATGTACACTGCTTGCTTAGACGAACTTCACGTTACTGCAGTAGATCTGACACACTACGAACTGCCACTGTTCGCGCCTTCCACGATATATATACTTAAGGGGCTTTCTAGAGCCCAGCCGCAGCTCTTGTCTGGAATCAATGCGCCGGCACCAGGCATGTCCCAACATGTCCAGACTCGCCTTTGAACCTGACTCAGGGGCGCGGTCCTTGGCGCCGCGAACGTCAAGGGCATTATCCAATGAGGAAAGCGAATATTACTATGATTCAAACGGAGGCTTAAAGGGATATAGCTTATATATATAAATAATATACAAGTTATATAAAACAATAAAACGTAGATTCTCAGTATTAATCTGGCCCTTCACAACACACATCCTGCACAGTCTCAGACCGGCCTTGCCTCCCCCTTCCCCCTCTCCATGCTAGCCAGCCTCAGCCGTAGCAATTGTTGTAGGCCAGACCACATGACTGTGATCCTGTCATATTTTGACCTATGACTGTCCGTCCTCGGATTTACAGATGGCTCTCTCAGTCCGGATGTTTCCCAAACCTGCGTACCACATCTGTTTTCACAAGTCCAACCGGCCTCTTTTCCTGGGGTTATGATGAAGGAGGGGCTACTGTCCACAAGCGACCTCTTTCCATAATCTAATAATTCCTCACCCTTGGATCGAAAAGAACAGGAAATACCGAACATTTACACTCTACTGTGTCGTAATGTAATGTACTCATACCCATCAATTATGACTCCTGTACATGTGTTGTTCCGCATTCCCCCCCCTGACTGAACTGTGAGGAGACAAAAGCACAAATGCAATCCTGATTACACATCAATTTAACAACTTTAAGAGAAACCCCATTGATGAATTCACACACATGTGTAAATGAGCCACTTAGCTTTTCAGACACCCCGTTCTGATGTTTCTCCAGCTTCCACTCTTATGGCACATGTCTCCTCTCACCCAGACCATGAAAAAAATTATTGGGAACAAAAGAAAAAGACAAATGGTCAAAACCAAACAGTTCAGTAACCACACACTCCAATCACATGTGTGGCATCTCCACTTGTGAACGCTTCATGCACACCGAAAAAACATTACCAGAATAAAATCAAAATTAAAATCACATGCATACAGCTCCATCACCTCCTGCGGTGACTCACATGCACTCGTTTCACACACATCATCATCACTCAAACTGAACCAAACAACCATGTCTTCATGACCTGACACCTCTGTTTCAGCACAGTCTCCCATACCAGCACCTTCTCTCCTTTCATACAACCCATTCAGTCCAGAAAATTAAAGATTAGAATGAAAATAACCAAACCATTAGAACACAAACACACCATCATCCACCTGTAAAATGAGTTCCCAGGTAGTGATTTTAACTTTAAAACATTTGAAAGAAATCAAATCAAAATCTCACACACCCTTTAAAGAAAATGAAACAAAATCAAAACTTTCATTCTAATCTCACAGCCTCAATCACTCACTGAAATTAAAGCGACACACAGACAAAAACAGATAACAACCCAACACCTCACAGATATTAGTGAAACACCACAGAGACAGACCTTCACTCACGCTGTTCATTCAACATATACCATGTCCTCCAACATACATTTACACATCATACACAAATACTTTCAAATCCTTTCTCATACAACTCATTAGTCAACATCCTTAACAAACAATGTTAGTTGGTCTCTTCCCTTCTCTACTCTCAACTCAAGCTAATACAGTTCACACCTTTTTCTGCTCTCCTTTCCCCTCACTCTAAGAAAGGGCTAGTACCCCTTCTCAACCTGAAGTTACCCGGGCCTACTAGAACCACGATATCCCCAAGCTATTCCCTCAATCAAACAGTTATCATTCAAAAGTCATAATCCAAATGAATGACTACCCTATTGATTTTTCTTGCCACACCCCAACTGTTTCCTGAATTAGCCAAACTATTTCACCTCCTGCCACCCCCTATGGCCAGCACGCTGCCTTTGATCATGTTTCGTGTCCCTGTTGTAAATAGCCCTATTGTTATCTTTCTTCCAACTGCTCTCTTCCATTCTCACCTCTGGTCTCTACTTCCCCCGGCTGTAACTGAAACATTATCATAAAACAACAGATTCACACCATCCCCCCTGGCACCCCGTGACCTATTCTAAAGCATTCCTACCCCCCTTTGATCCTCCTGTAAACAACAGAGGGTTAACACACATTCCATCCCCCAGAGGCAGGCTGCCCCTCAGGGTTGAATTAACACACATTTCTACACCTCCAGGGGAAGTCTAACCCCCCCCCCCAGAGCCAAATTAACATACATCTGCCTGTTCATTCAAGCCTACAGACAATAACACTATCTTAAACACAGTGAAACTATGGAATGAAAGCAATCCCACACTTATCAAATTATCACAATTATTGTAAACAGATCAACACAATGATTATCAAAAAATTGTCATTGCAGCAACAAAATTGTATTTCAACACAACAAGCCTCCATCATTTAATTATCATCCCCTATTATTCAAAGGCTTGTATCAAACATCAATGTAAACATTATCCTATCCACATCAACAGTGTATTAAAAATTTACAATTTCACTCCAATGTATTCTATACAAGCAGCCTAACCTAAGTCAGACCATAACCTAAGTAAACACAACATCATTTATCTAAACATAAACATTTTCCAAAAAAACTTACAATCCAAACAGATTTAAAAATTACAATTTAACACATTAATTAAGTAGTTACTTACAAACATAAGCATCTCATCAAAAGCCATTGTTCAAGAAATAGCCTTATTTTTAACACAAATTCCTAGAAGTGGTTCGTTTCAAATGCGCCCTCATGACTCAAGTGTTGTAAGCCAGGTCTTGGAAATGATATAGTCATACACAGTTGCCAAAATCATACTTACATGCTTTGACCGGCTCTCCTGTTAGCAGAGCGCACATCTGAATCAATTTGTCAGAAGATCCTGACAAAACTGCTTAATATACAAGCAGTTGTATTGTGGCGCCAACCATCTTCATGACATCTGATTAATCAAAGCTGTATATTCTGACATGACAACACCCTGCATCTACTACAGCCCATTGCAGTAAGCCTGATAACACTATTGCAACCTAATCAGAGGCACACAGTAATCAAAAGACTTCCGCATGTCGCCTTCCTATGTACACATGTGATAAAATGATTTACTGCAGTTGCCTTAATTTACATAACGTTATTATTAAAGAATTCTAAGGAATGTATTAAAGCCCCACTTATTACCCCGCATTGACAAACACTAGTACAACAATCTCCACGCTTAATCATATCATGGCTCCAGCTGCCTCTCGGTCCTACTTCCCGCCTATTTAGCAAAACAGAGTCATCGAAACAAATAACCCCAAATCTCATTTTCCAAGAGTCCCCCCTTACCTACAAAACCTCTGGCTTTCCATTCATTCCTATCAAATTCCCCAATATTGCATTATCCTTCTAACACATCTAAACCTCAAGCAACATGTCATTTTAGTGTAGAGCGACCCTTCCAAACCCTGCCTATAGCTACTCTCAACTGCCCCCCTTGTTAAGGACATACACTTGAGTAAAACAACATTGCTTACTTGACAGATTTAATGTATATATATTGTTCCTCCTATTAATGATACATTTACTCATAGCAGTCAAATTGTGTGTTTAACTGGATATAAGCAATGAAATCATTTTCTACTGATTCTAACCTACTGTTGTTGCCTGCAGTATACCCCGGAATTTCTCCTCCCAGCATAACCGTGTCCCCAATTTGTACTATCCTCCCATAATCTAATCCCACACATGTGTACACATGACTTCCCCCCTATTTACACAAACTTGTAGTAAAAACAAAAAAACAAACCACTTCCAGAACACCGTCACAACACAGCAAAAAGTACAATCAATCAGTATTATCAGTACTCACCATCGTCCCCTGAGCGAATGAATGAAACAGCGTCTCGACCCCAGAATAGCTCCTGTATCAACGCATGCGCACCAGAGCAAACGGTGTACCCCGCGACAATGTACTAACTAGCACCACAAAATAGTCCGTTTGGTTCTAATCCATTGCAGCGACGTTCACCGCATACTCTAAACACCTCTAATCATTATTACCAAAACTCCGCCACACATACACGCCGCACGTAAATCATAGAATAGCGGCGCGCAAGCTAATGACCCTAGCCAGCCTTGTATCTTACCCAGGGATGCACCGCGAGTCTCCCACACCGAGCCCTACACAACGTTACGTCAGAGGCGTCCTACTTTTGCAAATAACTCTCAATCAATGTCACCATTCAGCAATCGCTTAACGCTCCATCATACCATACATAACCATACCACGCCGCTCCGAGATTCGCGCCTTCATCCAGTCTGCTCAGTACCATACCAAATCTATCTCCACTCCTAAATAACTTAGATACTTAAACAACAAACGCTTTAAGTGCCTTCCTTATCAACGTCCCTTCTTTTTTAAATTTCTTTTGATATTTTTCCCCCTCCTTTTTCCTCCGATTTTCTCCCATCCCAATGTTAGTCGTTATGCCAATTCCCAATCCCCTTCCTGGTCGCTGCGCACTTACCCCCCACAGTCGGTCTGGGAGAGTGGAGGCTATCACGTGCTTCCTCCGACACACGTCTAGCCAATCAACCGCTTCTTTTCACCTGGCAGCGCGGACTCTCACTGAGAGGGTGTAACGTGTGGAAAGATCACACTTCCCCCCCTTAGATCCTATCCGCGCTGAGCAGGCGCCTCGACCGAACTGTAGGAGTCGCTGTTTACAACGACCCGGACCCACCCCGCCAGCTTTCCCACCCTCTAATACAGCCAATTGTATTAGTGTGAATGGCCAGCCAAGCTGGTGACAACGCCGGCAAGCGCCTCCTCAGGATTCGAACAGGCGAATCCAGCGCCTCCGGTGTTGGTGACGAACGCAATCTCCGCTACGCCACCTGACCGCTATCAACGTCCCTTCTGACACAAACCATTAAAGGAAAAAAATCTAAACCGCCTGCTATTCCAGGAACAAAAATAGTGCATCCTGTCTGACATACAACGTCAACCAATCCCGGCCTAGGATATCATCGACACACTTACAAACCAACCCCCCGCGCGAGGCGTCGATTACATATGGCGCTTACATTTATAACCCACAAGACCCTGTGTTCGCCGACTTCTTAATGCATACTGACCGTCCTTCCCAGTAATAGACCGTAACGTATTCTACCCCGGGGATACAGAACCGCCAGCATCCCAAATCTTTCCCCGAACATCCTCTAGTGTCCTTAAGCCAAAACCCCCCTATTTCTTCTAAACTATCGCGGCTAACACAGGTCCCATAGCAGCAGACCCAGTCATATATTTATTCTTAAAATCGAGACCCCACTAGCAGGGTATAGTTTCCCACTCTCACACTCAACTCATTTTCATCTACATACAAATACCTATCCCTAATCTTTTCCTCTAAGATTTTGACTACGTACCGCTCCACGCCTCATTACCATCAACATCCCAATGAAATTTACCTGTCCCTAAGTTATGTGCTTGGATTCACCTAGCTATGTCATTCACCATTCATACAAATTCGCCGTAATGTCCCTCACCTCTGGTTTTAGTTCGCCGACATAGCCCCCTAACTGGAGATTTCTCATCACTCCATTCCATAATTAGTGCCCCTAACGTCTGCCCTAGCTGTCCCTAAATATGACCAATAACAATCGTCGGGCCGCCACTTCAAAATTAAACTCCTATTTACACCGCTCCTTCATCCCTGCA
Source organism: Notolepis coatsorum (assembly GCF_963971535.1). NCBI lineage: Eukaryota > Metazoa > Chordata > Actinopteri > Aulopiformes > Paralepididae > Notolepis > Notolepis coatsorum. The sequence continues at coordinate 62,210,417 of NC_140178.1, read as the reverse complement.
TGCAAAAAACCATACCCTCCCCCTCTGAGCCTCCCCTGGCTACACAACCAAATTCCAACCATTCTGCACTTTCCTCCATCCATCCAACAAACTCTGCATTGTAATCCCCTAATGCAAGTTCAAGTTCTTTAATAGTTGTCATACAGAAGTACAGAATACTTTCATACAAAATGCGTCTTACTGTTACGCTCCAGAGACTGTGCTAGACAAGATAGTATCAAATAACATAATAACATAATATAGCATGAATTTAGAAGAAGAAAATGAGGTCACAGTGTTCGGTATAGACATATGTACAATGTTCTGAGTTACCATATAATATACAATACACAATACTATGCAGTGTACTAATGTACAGTACTATCTAGTGCAAAGCAGAAATGGGATGAGGTACAATTTTAGGTACAATTTACAGTAAGGTGTACGAGTTGTAGTGCAATCCTTCATCCATAAATATAAAGTGTGGGGAGTGGGTGCTACAGTGTGTTTGTTTAAAGTGGGTGTGTGCTATAAAGTGTGTGGAGTGGGTGCTACAGTGTGTTTGTTTAAAGTGAGTGTGTGCGTGTGGATGTGTGTGCTATGTGCGTTTGGTGGTTGTTGTTGTGTAGTGTTCATTCATTGTTCGTTTAGCAGCCTGATGGCCTGGGGATAGAAGCTACTTCTGAGTCTTTCTGTGCTCGCCTTGAGACTCCGGTATCGCTTGCCTGACCGCAGCAGTTCAAAGAGGCAGTTGTTCGGGTGACTGGAGTCTTTAATGATTCTCTTAGCCTTGCCCTTGTAGTAAATGTTCTGGAGGGTGGGGAGCCCCCCTCCAATTGTGCGTTCGGCTGAACGTGTCACTCTTTGTAGTCTGCTTCGGTCTTTTGCAGTGCTATTCCCAAACCAGGAGGTGATGTTGCCGGTCAAGATGCTCTCTATTGTACATGAGTAGAAGTTCTTAAGGATCTTCTGGCTGACTTGGAACTTCCTTAGGCGCCTGAGGAAGTAGAGGCGTTGTCGTGCCTTCTTCACCACACTGTTAATGTGTGTGGTCCATGTCAAGTCCTCGGATATGTAGGCTCCGAGGTACTTGAAGCTGTTGACTCTCTCAACCGGTGCCCCGTCGATGCTGAGGGGGCTGTAGTCCTTGACCCCCGACCTCCTGAAGTCCACAATCATCTCCTTTGTTTTGCTGACGTTCAGGGAGAGGCTGTTTTCCTGGCACCATCCCGCCAGGACCTTGACCTCTTCCAGGTAGGCCCTCTCGTCGTTGGCAGAGATCAGGCCCACCACCACTGTGTCGTCAGCAAATTTGACGATTGTATTGCTACTCCGCTGAGCCACACAGTCGTGTGTGTACAGGGAGTAGAGGAGGGGACTCAGAACACAGCCCTGGGGGGCCCCTATGTTGAGGGTGATGGATGAGGAGGTGCAGTTGCCTGCTCTCACCACCTGGGGTCTGCCAGTCAGGAAGTCCAAGACCCACTGGCAGAGGTCATAGCCCAAGCCCAGGTCCCTGAGCTTGGCTATGAGTATGGAGGGGACTATGGTATTGAATGCCGAGCTGTAGTCGATGAATAGCATTCTCACATAGTTCCCCTGCCTCTTGTCCAGGTGTGATGCTGCTGTGTGCAGCACATGGGATATGGCGTCCTCCGTGGACCTGTTGGGGCGGTATGCAAATTGCAGGGGGTCCATGTTGATGGGGAGGGAGGAGCAGATGTAGCCCTTTACTAGCTTCTCAAAGCACTTCATGGCTATGGAGGTGAGAGCTACAGGGCGGTAGTCGTTGAGGCAAGCAGGCTTGGATTTTTTGGGTAAAGGGGTAATAGTGGACTTCTTCAGGCAGGTGGGGATGACAGCCTGTTCTAAGGACAGGTTAAATATGTCAGTGAATACTGGGGCCAGTTGGTCGGCACAGACTTTTAGGACGCGGCCGGGGATGCCGTCCGGACCTGCTGCCTTCCTGATATTCACTTTTTTAAAGGTCCGCCTCACCTCATGCTCTGTTACCCTGAACACTGCGCCTCCATCAGCAGCCGACCCCCCCCCCCCCATTGCCGAGGCTTGTGAGCTGGTGTTGTTATTACCAGCATCAAACCTCGCATAGAAGGTATTGAGGTCGTTTGCTAAGGAGATGTCACTGTTCAGTTTGAGGGAGGCGCCTTTGTAGTCTGTCATCGTTTTGAGCCCCTGCCACATAGCTCTAGAGTCAGCTTGTTCAAACACACATACCATCCACCCCGGACTTTTTACTGCTTGCTCTCAATAAGGGAATAATGCAGGACGGGTCAAACGGCACCACCTTGTCGTATATTCTATGTACATTTCTAAGGTTAATTACAGTGCATACAGGGTTGTTAAATGGAGGGAAGAAAGCAGAATGATAGTGTGGTTCCTCTCTCTGACTCCAATAGCCAGCAAGAGAATAAACGTGCAGTCAGGACAAACAGAACTATAGAACTCAGATGATTTATTGCCGCGGGGCCCAAAGGTGGAGTAGCAGGTTATTACATACATGGATTATTTCATATTACATCAAACATAATGTACAATTGGTTATTGATGTTTACACATCAAACAAGTCTGTACACAAAATAGTAATAGTCATGTTTGTGAATGAACTAGAGAATGTACTGAGCAATACACATGGTTAAACCTGGTCTAAGATAGGGATCTTTACCGTTTACACTATAAAATACCAAACAACAGTGGTTTCCATGATTTACTCACGTATATTTGCCAGGCACATTTCTCTGGTGGATCTGCAGTGGGAGACCAGACCTGGGTGTCTGGCCTACTGAATTAACAATGGGTTGCGTTTTTTATACTAAGGCATGACATCATTATTTTTAAACTGGTTCAACCAATCCTAGTTACATTCAAATATGGCTTGTACCAATCTGGTTTCTTGATTCTAAAAACAGGAGGTTTGCTCTTCTTTGGTTCCACCCAAAGATCTCCTCGTCGTGTATGGGCTGGTTCCTGCAGCCCCAGGGGGGCCTGTGGCCCCTGTTGTGCTGTGGCAGAGAGGTAATTCCTCAAGAATAGTTTCTTGTATGGGCAGTTGAATCTTTAAACATTTCTAAGATTTATCTTCAGTGTAAATTAATTATATATTTCCAGCATTATCAGTGTACTCTTTACCTATATTTTGATACCAAATTGCCTATATGAAATAACACAAGCCTGTTTTTGCCAGACTGAATTAATGGTTCTGAGATTTACATTCTATAAAGCTTTACAAAAAGAGTGAAATGACACTCTATTACCTTCATAAACAGTTGACATTCTAATGACATTCAAATATCCTTTTATCTAATAAGTCAGATTAGTGTGATTTAGTTGTGACAATTTCCATGCAGCTTGAGCTATTCTCAGAGGCAAGTCAGGGGTCTTCGGTCAGACCTCTGACTCTGCTACCATATGGTCACTGTAAGTGTGACCTTTGTCTCTTTGTTCTGAGTACTGAGTACATTTGTTAGTGGGGGTTGGTTGACTGTTTCTGCTGTTATCTGATGCAACTGTCACACCCTAGAATGTGGTGTAGTATTATAGATTAGCAGTTGTCTCGTGGGGGGTTGGTTGAAACCACTTTGCTTCTAAAAGAGCCTTACACTATGTCTCTGCATATGGTCACTTCACCTAGATACATTAGTTATGAAATGCACAGTTTTCCTCAAGTCAATATACCATACTATCCCGCTCTACTCTACAGTTAGTATGAATATAAATAGATATGACGAGGTGGGCTTCAGGGTTTAACTCTGACACAGTGGCAACCCCTCATTTAGCAACAATTCTTAGAAAGTGTTCTATCTTTGTTCTTAAGCACATAATTTAGAATGTGTGTACACACAAAAAAACTGGATTTATCACACGTGCGTACACAGGTCGTATGCACACCTGTCTTGATAAATATCACTTTGATCCTACGCTGCAGCTTGTGCACGGTTTTACGTATTTGCATACCAGAACCGCCCCAATTATCCATATATGGTAATGGGACACCCCCATGGGATGTGAAATAATGGACTGACCCGAGCGAACTCTAAGAGATTTGTTCACAGAGGCGCTGCCAAACCAAGAAGACACAATCGGACAACCCGTGTTATGGGATAATAAATAAAATGCTGGCGGACTTGTACATGGTGATGTCAGATATCAACGACTCCCTAAGACCATTGCTGCAATTCTGCCTGGACAGCTCAAAATACTAATAAAGACCGTTCGTTAACCACTGTCTGTTTGGTGCGTTGGTGTGTCATTATTATAACCATGCTGGAATATGGATTGGCTACCAGGTATAATATGATGTGTGTAGAGGCATATGATACAATCTATTTTGTTGTCGGTATTAGGTAGCCTATATGAATTACATATAATAGCAGCCAGCCCATAGCCTACATTATGCAACAGTAACTTGCGCATATATAATAGCACATGACACAGCCCTGCGAACCCTGCACAATAAACTAACTTGATCATTAATCTAGCTGTTGTATCTTTACGCTTATGAAAACATTAAATAATATGTATAGGCTATAGGCCGTCGCTTTGCATACATTTTCAAATGGCATTTAATGGCTATCCGACTCCTCGCTATCTTCGCGGACGGACCAGTATACCTTATATCATATCATATTCATATTAATATCATAGTTTACTCCAGGGGTCAGCAACCTTTTTGACATGGAGTGCCTGTTTGAAATATAGTTGTAACTAGTGTGCCTCAACAATATTCCATGCATCGTAATTTTTTTTCTTCTCATAATCAGGTATTTTTTATGATAATTTTTACATTATTACATCTTTATTGTTATTGTTATTATTAACAATATTATTATGATGGTTGTATCAACCCTAAATCTGAGTGGGGGGGGAATGCAATGCAGACAAACAGCTGCATACAATGCGACCATTTCACTCACATTTGCCCATTCATTTTTGGACACATCACACACCGGTGTGTGTACTGTACAGGCCTAATGGAGAACACCAGGAGAATACCAGGATGTGAATGGAGGGTGAATGTGAGGTATATCGTGTAAATAAGTTTTGATTGATCGCAAGACTACACTGTAAAAAAAATTATAATAATAAGTTACCAAAACTTACAAATATTGAGTTCAGTTACTGTGCATTAAGGTTTTCAGTTTTCAATACATAATAAGTTAACAGAAAAATAAGTACACAACCACATTATTTCAACCTAATAAAACTATGTTTATTGTCATTGTTTTAAGAACACAAGTTGACTCGGTAATACCCATATTTTGAGTAAAAAAAATTGCTTTTAACATGTGCAATGTTCAATGAAATAGAAAAATAAATAATAAAATGTGTTGATTAATCCCACTGGTCACAATGGTGAACGTAATAATGTTTTTGTTATAAGCCTCTGCAAATGTTACTGAATGATGTAGCAATGTATTTCCAGCTAAATTGAAATAATAAACAAATAAAGGGTCTCAATTAAATATGTGGTAGTAAAAAGAACCTGTGGGAAGATTTCAACAAGATGCGACAACAGTGCAAAATATTTCACTATAATATTTCAAAGCAAAATTTTTTTTTTTTTTTTATATTTTTTTTACTGCTGCCCCCTGTGCCTATGCGAATGCCCCTGCGTGCCTATGCAGGCACGCATGCCTAGGGTTGCCTACCCCTGGTTTATTCTATCAGCCCACCCAGCATGTAATATGTTCTTTGTTAGAACTCAACTCGTTATTATTTTGCGCATAGATTGCAGAAATACGGGAATGTTTTGATTTAGGCTTTGACATTGTAAAACTAAATAAGTGAAATTCTGTAAGCAGAATACAAGTCATGATATCACCCACACGATATATGCTCTGTATCCAGAGCATGTATTTTCATTCATTTAAGACACATTTATTGCAAGGGTTTTGTAATACACATACACTCAACAAATAACCTCTGTTCTCGTTGCAATGCGTTTTTTATTCTTTCTTATACAGTAGGAAGGGGGAAGAACACTATATCGTGGCCCACGATTCGTGGGTGTTCATATGACTTGTATTCTGTACAGCTTCGGGGTTCCACTTATTACGTTTAACAATTTCTTTTTGCCGTTTTACCGCTTTATTTCTACTGGGCAGTCCAGTAGATAGAGACAGAGGAGGAATGGGAGACAGAGTGGGGGGAAGACATTCTGCAAATAACGACGGGTTCGGGAATCGAACCCGGGTCGGCCGTGTCGCGGCTGAGCGCGCTATGTGGTTCGCCACTGGGGCGCCCGCAAAGCCTTTTAAATAGAATACAAATTTTCCCGTATTTCTGCAATCTATGCGCAAAATAATAACAAGTTGAGTTATACGCGGAGCGCAGTCAGTGCTTATTTCCACGTTGTAAACATATTCTACCACCGGGCGCCAGCTACGCATGCTCCGAGCTGTGCGTAGATATAAGCACAAAGTCAAGCACACGTTCAAATTGATAAGTCCCGCACTTTGCTTAGAAATGATCGTACACAAGGGTTAAGCACATATCTGTGCGTACGCAACGTTGATAAATGAGGGCCCTGAAGTGTACAATTATGCTCAACATAAACCCTCCCTCCCCAAGTCTAGCAGGATAGGTGAGACGCCCCTACTGCAAGGTAAACCATTACTTAAAGAACACCTGAGAAGTTGATTCAGTTTGTCAATCAAAATTAATATTTATTTTGAGGAAGAGAAATACTCTCTTTCTCTTAGTCCTTCCTTCTGCTGGACATCTCTTTCCTTTAAGGACAATTATCCCAAACAACACAATAATGCACTTTTCACAGCAGCAACAACATCTGTTTCAGCTCACATTATAACCAATACCCAATCTGAATAGTTATTATTACTTCTTCAATGGATTCACAGTGTACACATAACCTGGATAGTTATTTCTACTTCAAAAATGGATTCACAGTGCACATTTCAATATATCCCAATATTATAACAGTTCACCTGTAACAGTTACATATATATGTATGGCAGTTCACTTATGATATTTGCATATGATTATGACAGTTCACTTATAATAGTTGCAATTACCTCACAACAAGAACTCTCTTACAACTTCCCAGAGAGAGTATTCACTCTGGGTATAAACGGGATATCTGTCACCCACTAAGGGTTAACATATTAATTCAGTCTTCTACAACTGACATGGGTTTGATACAGTTAACTATCACTAACTCTAGCACAGCCAACAAGGGGTCAAATGACCCCTAGGCATTTTCAATAAATGTATCCTCGTCACTCGGTCGAGCTCCAGCTCTGTCACTCAATGACTTTTCCTAAAAGTACCCGTTTTATCTGGCACAGTTTCTGACATTTCAAAATGACTTCAGGAAAATGTAATTAGAACGTTATTCCACATATATATGGAATATATATGTGGAAGGTCACAGCACTTTGCGAGCGTCTAGCGCAGGGGTGGCCAACCCATGGCTCCCAAGCCGCATGTGGCTCTTTGCCCGTCAATGTGTGGCTCTTCCATCCAAAAAAATAAATAATTATAATTATAATATTTTTATTTATTATTATTATAATTTTCTTTTTATAATTTTTTTGTCACTCAAACCTGTGGTAAACCTCATATTTTTATATTAAGAGGTAATTATATAGTTTACACTGTTTATTTTTCTCATATTTCTCATATGGCTGTGGGGTCATCTGACCCCTTCCGGCGGGAATCAGTGACATTTTCTCAATGGCTGTTCTAGTGTAAACACAATACCTCAGTTGGTTATAACTGGAAAAGGTTTGGTACAGGTTTGATACAATTACCACTCCTGTAGACTGCATACGGGATGAGCTGAGTCGCTGTAAGATGTCTTCTGATGGCAGGGAAACGTTCTTTCTCGAATGTTCTAAATAATGCGTGTGACTGCTTGGTCACTGAGCATGTGCGTATATTTCAATCTGTTTGTGTGTGTGTGTGTTCCAGTCTGTTTGTGTGTGCGTGTATTCCAGTCTGTTTGTGTGTGGGATAGTGTGTGTGTGTGTGTGTTAAGCTGTTGATGGACACCAGCCGGTCTCCATCAAATCCTGGAACTGCCTGGACAGCAGGCACCACGTCTTCTTCAATCCAGAACGAATGCACAATTCAGTCTTTGCTGAGGTTGTCGTTCATCTTCTGTACTCGATACGATAGGAACATCAATGAACACGACCGCAATAACGCACTCACTGGTATTTACTGCGCGTGCCGTTCAAGGCGCGAAGCTACATTTCACGTTAACACTTCACGTACTGACCGCAAGTCTCTGCGGTAGCTACTGACTTTTAGCTTATTAAAAGTCCATCCAAACTCTCACAGAATATTCATCTGCTCCTTTCTTCAACAATGTCATTACATTTCTTGAAACTCACAGCACTGGCGAAGCCTCTTTCGCTCTCAGTCGAATGTCACTTTTCAGAAACGAACGCCGCCATTGTCGTAGTTAGCATGACCATTTGACATTCAAGTTCTAACTCTCTTAGTACTTTACTTCACAACATAATAATTTCTGTACCTCACAGGCATCGTACCCCTATTCTGCCTTTGAGAACGTCTGGGTTCTGGTGACGTATCACTCTCTGATCCTGATATGTCTGCATCATCTGACTCTTCTCTTAACTCCGGTTCTGTCTCCTCGACCATAGGCTGAGCTACATCTTCCTCCAAGTGCACCGGCTCATCTACTTCCCTATGCCCCACCCCTGTATCTGTGTCGGGCACAAGTGTAATGGCTGGAATGCAAATAATGCCTGCAACATCAGTGTCTGACACCAACTGTCCTTCGTGTATGTCTCTATTCACCTGTCGTCTTGTGGACAACTCAAAAGTACAGTGTCTCAGTTGATCCCTGTGTACTACCTTCGAGGGACCTCCGTGCTCTGGTTTGATGGTAAATACAGGTATGTCTGAATGGTTCTGCTTCACTACGATGTACGGCATAGATTCCCATTTGTCCTGTATCCTATTCCTTCCTCGATACTTGTGGTTGCGCAGCAACACACGATCACCTGGCCTAACGAGGGCCGCATAAGATCTGCAATCATAAACCCTCTTTCGTCTCCTCGAGGCCTCCTGAGCTGCTGAGTTGGCAACCTCCACAGCCGTCTTTAGCCGCTTATGGTGATTCAGTACCCAGTCATCTAAGTTCTCTGCATCACTCTCTTCCAAGTCCTGCCCCCCCAGTAGTCCCATGGGCAACCTAGCATCTCTACCAAACATAAGATAGAAGGGTGAATAGCCTGTGGATGAGTGCACACGACTATTATAGGCCATAACCAACTCTGGCAAATGCTCTTTCCAATTTCTCTTCTTCTCTGGCGGCAATGTCCTCAACATGTCATGCATTGTCCTATTGAACCTCTCGCATTGCGAGTTACCCTGGGGATGATAGGGACTTGTCCAACTCTTAGCTATGCTATAGACCTTGCACAGCTCCTTAATTACATTGGCTTCAAAACATCTCCCCTGATCCGAATGCAACCGGGCCGGACACCCATAGTAAACGAACCAGTGCTTCAGGAGAGCTCTGGCTGTAGTGCTGGCAGTTTGATTCTTGGTGGCCACAGCGACAGTAAACCTAGTGAACATATCCGTGAGCACAAGTACATTCTCATACCCTCCGGTGGACATTTCTAGTACAGTGTAATCCATTGCAAGGACTTCCAACGGGGCAGTTACATTAGTACACGTCATGGGAGCGCGGATCTTGGGGAAAACATCTTTAGCCAGTGTGCACCTTTTACACTGCTTGATCCAACTTTGAACGTCGTTACACATTGTTGGCCAATAGTAACCCCTTCTAAGGATCTCTATGGTACTCCTCTCCCCGAAATGCCCGCCATGTCCGTGCTGGCTCTCATACACCCTTCGCTGTAGTGACTCTGGAACTACCAGTTGATGCACTTCCTCCCCATCCCTTGGATCAAAAATACAACGGAACAGGACACCCCGACGCAATCGCAGACGTTCAAACTGCTGAGTGAGCCTCTTTAACTTCGGCCCCATGACACGCTGTTCAGCAGGACTCGGTTTGACGTTTTTCCTCACCGCCTTATAGATGGGCCCAACAACCTTGTCTATCTTTTGCTGCTCTTCTATTTCACACCAACTCTGTCCACTGACCAGCACCTTTCCAACCGCCTGTACCGTTGCCCTTACTGTCACCTCATTGTGTTTGTCCTCGATAACTGGCCACAAACATGCACGCACTTCATCAGAATTCATCTGAATAAAGTCTTTGTCTGTATCGTCTCTCTCAGGCTCCTCTTCACAGGGGATCCTGGAGATAAGATAAGATATTCCTTTATTGATCCCCTTGGGGGACATCTGCATTGGTATTCTGTCGCCCTGGCTTGTAGCAAACCTCAAAGTTATACTCTGCCAGCTGTTTTCCACTGCCTGAGATTAGCCATCTCCAAGTAGCGTAGTGGATTGTGATCAGTGACAACAGTGAACTTGGAGAACATCAGGTATTCTTTAAACGTCTCCGTCGCTGCCCACTTGAGTGCCAGAAGCTCCAACTTAAATGCACTATAGTTCCTGTCATTTTTTTCCGAGCCCCTCAACCCTCGACTTGCATACTGGCTATGACACGTTCAGCTCCCACCTGCTTTTGGCTGAGAATGGCCCCCAACCCACGAAGACTCCCATCTGTCGTTAATATGAAGGGGAGACTGAAATCAGGATAAGCTAGGATCGGCGGAGATGTCAAACACCGCTTCAACTCATCCAATGCAACCTGGCACTCCTCAGTCCAAATGAATGGCTCAGCTACCTTTCCCTTGGTGGTTCTCCCTCCTCCCCCTACTAGAGCATGCAGGGGTTTTGCGAGGTGAGCGAACCGCAGAACGAACCGTCTATAGTAGCTCATAAATCCCAGTACTTGCCTCACCTCTTTCACACACTTGGGCACCGGCCATGTATCCAGTGCTTGGACTTTCTCTCCGTCAACCTGGATACCCTTAGACAAGATCACATGGCCGAGGAATTTGACTTCTGGTTTGAGAAGGAAACATTTACTGGGCTTCAGCCCGTGTTGCCTCAGCCGAGAGAACACTAACTCTAGCCTATCACAGTGGCTATCAAAATCTTGTGAAAAGACAATGATGTCGTCCAGATAAATCAACAACATATCGAAAGTCAGGTCGCCCAACACCACCCCCATAAGGTGCTGGAAGGTGGCCTGAGCGTTGCACAGGCCGAACGGCATCCGGGTCCATTAAAACAACCCGAATGGAGTGGTTACAGCAGTTTTCTCCCTGTCCATCTCACTTACTGCGACTTGGAAATAACCTGCTGTCAGATCCAATGTTGAGAACAACTGTGCATTGCCTAATGCCTAACGACTCTTCCACCCATGGGAGTGGGTAAGCGTCCTTGCATGTCACCTGGTTAATCTCCTGTAATCACAACAGAAACGCACACTGCCATGTTTCTTGATTACAATTACGGCAGGTGACGCCCAAGGGCTGCAGCTCTCTTTCAGGGTTCCTTGACTTACAAGATCCAGCACATGCTGCTTGATTTCTTGGAATATTTGTGGTGGGACTCTGCGGTGCCTTTGTTTGATCGGTGTGGCCTCACCAGTAAGAATGTTATGTGTCACATAACATTGTTTTTTTCTAACAGTCCATTGAGCTGCTGACACTGCGACAGTGTTAAGCCCTCAAAGTTGACATGGACTGGGACAGACAACGGACCTACCCTACTTTCCTCGGCCAGAACCCGGTTCTGGTCCCTCTTCCTAACATGCAGCACCCCACCACGTTCCTCAAACTCGACTGCCTCTTTTGGAAACACTCCCTGTGGTCTGCACACTTTTGCCAACCTGAATCTTGGCTGTAGCCTTATGGCTTTCTCACTTGAAGTCAACACTCTAATGGGAACTTTCCCACCTGTGGCCCTGGTGAGGACATTAGCCACCAGGAGCCCTTTTGGTAAACTCGCCTCCGGCATAGCCTCTACCAGCACCTGACACTCTACCTTGGGTGGCACCCTGCACCGACCTTCAAGCACTCTTTCACTGAACGGGGGAATAGTTATGAACCGTCTACCTGCTACTTTTACGAACCCAATCCTACCATCAGGCTGTACAAACACAACTCTCTTTCTCACTTTTGCCAACACCCGCCGGATACTGGCCTCTTCTGTAAGCTGGCTATGCCTACCCATCTGACCCCTTCCTTCCCCTGTCAGAAACAGGGCCTCGAGGTCATCAATGACGTTCATTCCAACGATGCCTGGTGGTCCACCCACCTCCTGTGCCTTTGGACTACACTCTTTTACCACAAAGATGCACTTACGAAATGTCCTCCCCATACACTCTATTTCTGCTTCTAAACACCCCAACACGGGAATCTCCAATCCATTTGCTGCTGTGAGTTCAACCCAGTTGGCTGATGCTAACTCCTTCTTTCCGAAGTACTTCTTAACCCATCTCCCGCCAATGACTGATTACCACGTCATTCTCCGCCATGCGTTGTCTGCCAATGACTGATTACGACGTCATTGAGATCAATATTTCACATTTTCGTCATGGTATTCACATTTCACCCACGGAGTCTTGACTGGTGCTGTAGATCTCCGCTCAACTCTCCAACGCTTCAATACCGCCACCTGGTGGCCGATCGGCGAGTTGCCAAAACCGGAAGTGGCCGGAAGTGCTTAGTCCGTCCGCTATTCAGTCCGGCCACTAGCTATCGCTCGCGGGACTCTATCCAGACACCGTGCATATCGATCCGTTGCCATAACTCAATAAACAACATGATTGGACGTATATTAGTATTATACAAACCGGAACTGGATCACCTAGATCAACATCCCATAATAGCGATCTTTTTGCTCCAGTATCATCCCCCATCGCTACGAGGAAGCTGCCGTGAGTTATAGCGTTTTTGATTATTATTATCCATACAAACTGCTCTGATCTATATATCACCCATACTACATGAATCATTTAACGTCGGTCATTGCATTATAAATGACCCCCCCCCCTCCGGTCACCAGCAGATGACCAGTCATGATGTTTAGGATCATGTACATGTGAAATTTTTAATATAACGTTGATCGGTATCAAACTGCATTTGATCATCTAATATATGCATTTATGGCTATATCTCACGTTCTATGAAATACAGCAGAAAACGATAAAAACATATTTATACTCTGGACGGTATTTTAGTATGAATGTGTGAATGAAAAAGTAAAACGTTCCTACTGTACATCCTGAACGATAGATAATTGATGTTGAATGGGCCATAGTAATGTCAATTTAGCAATACAATTTAAAAAGTTATAGCCCTGCAAAGAAGGTGAACATCTCCATAGACAAATAGAGCTGGCAGAGGACGGTTTAGGATGAATCAAAGTGGTGGCGGAGAATGGGTTGGGCTCGGTGATAGTGGTCACCACTGACCCTGTATCCCAGAGGCAAGTGGTCTTTACCCCAGCTATCGTCAACTCATCAGTCCAACAATCTCCAAATGCACCCTTCTTAAGAGATTCAGAAGCCTCTTGGGCTACACACTCCGCTGCCTGGCTTCCGACCATAGACGAACCATTACTTGCAGCTGCCGCTGACCCTGAGGCACGTCTGGTTTGGGGGTTTCTGGCCCTGGTATCACGTGGGGCTTCGTTCGATCTACAATATTTACTAGTGTGCCCTGGTTCACCACAAGTGTAGCAAATATATCTCCCTTCACTGTCTTTCAAAGGACTTTTCCTTGATGGTGGGCTTCGTGGTGGTTTGACATGACTTTTACTGTGCAATGTCTTGTATAGCTCTTCCTGACGAATAGCTATCTTTTGGATTTCTTCATGAAGCATCTCCATTGTCAATGGGGATAACACATCCTCTGCAGCCGCAGTAGCATTTACAACTCCTCTGGCACGAATACCATTCCTAGTGCCACCCTGACCTTGGACCTCTTCTTCCTCTGACCACGTAATAGCGGCCTGCATCACTTCGACAAAGGTCAATCCCACTCCCTCTTGGACCCGACGCTTCATCTCACATCTCAATGAGTCGTCTCTAAGCCCTAGCACCAACTGCTCCTTTAACACAGCATTAGCCTCGGGAATACGGTCTGGATCACTGCGTATAATACGACCCACCCTTTCCTGAAGATCATATGCATATGAGCGTATAGTCTCTCCTTGCATCTGTGTCCTGTCATAAAACTCTTTAAGTCTTGTACCGCTGGGAATCTTATCACCATATGTCTGTACGAGGACACAGAAAATATCATCCACCGACCGCACTCTTCCTTCTAAAAGGAACCTGACAGTAACTTTAGCTTAATCTTTCAAGTGCTGCTTAACCAGTTCTATGCGGTTTGATTGATTGATTGATTAAAAACTTTATTAACAGATTGCAGAATGGGTACAATACAGTACAGCTCAATACACACAATTGTTAAGGGGATGCAGACCAGAGAAAGACTTTCGTCTTGTTTACATCAGGGTCCCCCATTTTCAATTCATCAGGACATATATGACATACATGACATACAGATAGACAGTACTGCTACATCTATACATTTATGACATACCAGGTTTGCAAATACAGTAGTGTTTGTGATACAAAAAGAGTCCAGAAAAGGGAGTATATACATTTGACGTAAAAACTGTACATTGGAGGAGGTTGGGTGGGGTTGTGTGGGGGGGGGGGGGGTTGGGTAGGGAGGGGTTGGGGGGGGAAACACTATACAACTGTGCAAGCAAAACTGTACATTGGGATATTGACAACCATACTAGGTAATTTACATTGGAGGGGGTTGGGGGGGGGGAACACTGTACAAACAAGCAAAACTGTACATTGGAATATTGACAAAACCATACTAGGTAAATTACTGTACATTGGAGGGGGTTGGGTTAGGACATTTACAGGGGCCAGTTTCGAATTGCAGTCTCCCGTAGGTGTTCCTTGAGAGTGGTTTTGAAAGTGGGTAGTGATTCACATTCCTTTACAGCTTTGGGTAGGGCATTCCACATTGATGTGGCAGAATTGCGAAACGTGTTTAGTCCCTTGTTTGAGCCGAATCTGGGTTTAACATGATTTGTGGAGCTCCCTCTGGTGTTGTGATCGTGGTATTCACTGACCTTTGGGAAGTATTTTGACATGTACATGGGTACCTTGGTCGTGTAGTGTATCTTGTAGACCAAGCCCATTGCAAGTTGCTGTACTCTGTCGTCTACTCTAAGCCATCCTAGGTTGTCAAAGTGGGCAGGGGTGAGGTGGGTTCTAGGAGTAAGGTCAAGCAGTAGTCTGACCAGTTTGTTCTGAGATGTTTGTAATTTTGTTTTTAGCACCTTTGTCTTCAGGGTATTCCTGTTTACCAGAGAGGAGATCCGGTACAAGAATCGAGTTCGTTGATTGACTTTTTTTATTACATTGGATGCCATTTTGTCACAGGAGAGATTAGCCTCTATAGGATGGAACCCAGGTAGGTAATTTCATCTTTCCTTGTGACAATATTGTCACCCACTGTAACTGAGAAGCCGTCGGTCTTGCTGAGTTTGTTATTTGAACCGAAGAGAATGGACCGTTGGGTACCGTTTACCTCCACCATCTGTTCCCTCCCCTCAAGGTAGGATTGCATCCAGCTCACTGATAGACTATCAAAACCAATTGCTTTTAGCTTGTCAATCAGAATGGAGTGATTGACAGTGTCGAAGGCCTTTTGTAGGTCCACCATGACCTCTTCAGGTACTTTCATTACCTGGAACGCAGACTTCATAGATGTGACCCATTCTTCCACACTTGAGTCACTAGCTTTTGAGATACATCCACAGAAATCTGGGAGCTTACGATCCCTTGGTAGGTAAATATTAGTAGGGCCCCTTAACACTTTGAGCGCCACGCCTGGTTTTCCTTTTTACCGGCTGAATGCCACCATCGGCGCCAATGTTAACGTTAATATCGCCTAATCTATGTTTTAAATGATGGCTATGTGTCGAATCTGCCCATCGCATTATCAAAGACTATTTTCCAGTCAGTGCTGTCAAGGCAGATTGTTTTTTTATCGCGTCGTTTCCGTTTCAGAGCAGTTAGAAAAGCCCCCGTTTTGATATAAAAAACAGCTCATTCTGGAGCATTCTATGAAAATCGTCTTTTAGTGGAATATTCCACAACGTTGATATTCGTCTGCCTTTTTATGAATCGTTTTCAAATAAACGCTAGATGATCAATATTATACGTGCACGCAAGCACATTACGGCCGCGCACGGATAATCGCCTCGTTGATTTCCTCTCGGACTTTTACAGTGAAACCGAAAGAAGACATTTCACAAAACAGCCTATATCTTCATCAAACTTACTCTGATTATCCTAACACTGATAACATAGAGTCCTTACCTGACATCAGATGGTATCCAACTGGTATATTCCAATTCCTGATCACCATTCGAAAAAATCGATACGTGTATGGATCCAACGCGATACTGTAGAACTCCATGATCAGCGGGGATCTGAGGTTCCAGAATGAACTGTGGTAACCCCGGCTGGATCAGTGGACTGGAAAATGTGGAGTACCGGATTTTTTTCCCCATTCATTTTCATTGAGTCCATTCCAAAATCACTTATGTCATCTGGGAGACGACAGGGGGCGCTTTTTTCCACAGTGATCGCCGGCGCCGCTCGGCTATACTCGGGTAGGCTCGGGTGATGCAATAATTTTTCAGATCGCTAAAAAAATAAATAAAAAATCTGAGAAATCTCGTGAGTGGCTTTCAACCACCTATAAAAAAACACGAGAAATCTCGTGAGTGGCACGGAAAGAGTTAAAGGAGTAGCTTGCTGGTCAAGGACAGCTTTTTCCAGGGACACAGCTTCCCTGTGCTCTTACCTAGCCTGCTGTAACGCATCTGCCTGGTCTGCTAGTCTACGCTGTATCTCATCAAATTCCTTCTTTAACGCTTTTAATTCAGCCATCTTAAATATGAGTGGTCTGACACCTGTGTCCACGACCAACACGTACAATAAGTTGCAAATAAAATCCTGTTTGTGACGCCACTTGTAGCGGGGGTAAGTATGCCCGCCCTTGTAGGGGTTAATATGGTGTGTTCTTACCTTGGAAGATCGAGACGACGAAGGAGCTAAATGCCCGTCCCCAATACAATTAGCCTCACTACCTAGTTACGTGTGTAAGTATGTTTGTAACTATCCCGCCCTACTCTATAGTTAGTATGAATATAAATAGATATGACGAGGTGGGCTTCAGGGTTTAACTCTAACACAGTGGCAACCTGAAGTGTACAATTATGCTCAACTCTCAACAGCTTTCGCAAAAACATAAACCCTCCCTCCCCAAGTCTAGCAGGATAGGTGAAACGCCCCTACTCCAAGGTAAACCATTACTTAAAGAACACCTGAGAAGTTGATTCAGTTTGTCAATCAAAATGAATATTTATTTTGAGGAAGAGAAATACTCTCTTTCTCTTAGTCCTTCCTTCTGCTGGACATCTCTTTCCTTTAAGGACAATTATCCCAAACAACACAATAATGCACTTTTCACAGCAGCAACAACATCTGTTTCAGCTCACATTATAACCAATACCCAATCTGGATAGTTATTATTACTTCTTCAATGGATTCACAGTCTACACATAACCTGGATAGTTATTTCTACTTCAAAAATGGATTCACAGTGCACATTTCAATATATCCCAATATTATAACAGTTCACCTGTAACAGTTACATATAAGTATGGCAGTTCACTTATGATAGTTGCATATGATTATGACAGTTCACTTATAATAGTTGCAATTACCGCACAAGAAGAACTCTCTTACAACTTCCCAGAGAGAGTATTCACTCTGGGTATAAACGGGATATCTGTCACCCACTAAGGGTTAACGTATTAATTCAGTCTTCTACAACTGACATGGGTTTGATACAGTTAACTATCACTTTAACACAATACCTCAGTGGGTTATAACTGGAAAAGGTTTGGTACAGGTTTGATACAATTACCACTCCTGTAGACTGCATGCGGGATGAGCTGAGTCGCTGGAAGATGTCTTCTGATGGCAGGGAAACGTTATTTCTCTAATGTTCTAAATAATGCGTGTGACTGCTTGGTCACTGAGCATGTGCGTATATTTCAATCTGTTTGTGTGTGTGTGTGTTCCAGTCTGTTTGTGTGTGCGAGTGTATTCCAGTCTGTTTGTGTGTGTGTGTGTGTGTGTGTGTGTGTGTGTGTGTGTGTGTGTGTGTGTGTGTGTGTGTGTGTGTGTGTGTGTGTGTGTGTGTGTGTGTGTGTGTGTGTGTGTGTGTGTTAAGCTGTTGATGGACACCAGCCGGTCTCCATCAAATCCTGGAACTGCCTGGACAGCAGGGCCCTATTCCCCGTACCTGGTTCAACTAAGTCGATCAAGAGTCCCATTATCCAGATTAAATTAACCCGATGTTTGAAGCCGGGATTTTCCTGTTCCTCGAAGGTGGATTCAGTCTCGTTAACTCGAACCAGACTTGAGACCCAGGATAAGTGCGCGCGGCCGCTTCAGTTGAAAAGCCAGCACGTATCGATAGCAGAGATCCTGATTTTCTAACGGCATTGATTGATTAATTGATTTAAAACTTTATTAACAGATTGCAGTACGGCTCAATAGCCTCGCCGACAAGTTAAATGCGTTATCTATAGGCAAATTTTAAGTCCCTCATTACCCCAATCAATCAGATTATATTTCTTTAAACTTGCCTGCTGGCAGTAGGTTTATGGATTGAATAATCAAATGAGATCTTGCTAGCGAAAATAATTAGTTAAACTGTTATACAGAATAAGGATACGGCTCTCTTACCCATTGATTGATGTATGGTGGATCTTTTACTTATCTGCACTGTGGTGTCACGGTTTGTGGTTTTGACTTTCACGCAGACGTCCCGGGTTCGAATCCCACTTCTCCTAGTCTTTTCCTTCTTTTTGCAATGTAGGAATAATTCAATTTGGTGCACGTTGAGAGCTATATAAAGAATGACATCCTCAATGCATGTAGATTTATAATATTTTAACTTAAAACTAGGCTACTTTTGCGTATAATCATTAATATTATATTCCAAAAAATTATATTGGAAACGCGGGGTTTCGAACACCGGTCGCCCGGTTGCCAGGATTGAGCACTACCGCTGCGCCACTGTGCCAGATGGGTTATATTCATTGTTTATCCATTAATGGACGAGAGACCCGTGTTTAGAATATCTTTTCTTTTGAATGAAGTTTTATCTCTTTATTCTCAAATGCATTAATGTGACGTCAACGGCTCATTCAATTTCTCAAATCCGTCAAACAGCGCATCTCATCAGACATTTTAATCCCAGTTACAATATCACACAAAAACCACAATCCACGCATAGACACTTCAATTTTATGCTTGAATGAAACACAATCCGGGCGCTCCGTTAAGCAAATCTACAGCGGAGAATATATGAAACTAATCAGAGCCAAACGGCCGATAGGTTTCATTTAGGGATGTCCGATATTATCGGCCGACCGATATTATCGGCCGATATCGGCAGTAAAATGTGATATCGGAAAATATCGGTATCGGTAAAAAAAATAAAAAAAACAATAACAATTTTTTTTTTTTTTTTTTTTTTTTTTAACATTTATTTAACCTTTATTTACCCAGGCAAGCAAGTAAGAACCAATTCTTATTTTATTTATTGTCAAAAGTATGCATGTTGGTTTAAAATTTTCATTTTAACTTTTTTAATGATCATATTTTGCACAGATAATGCTTACATTTAGAAAGCCTTTTGAATGCATCCAGTGAAATTATTAGTTACCTGAAATTATTCCGTTTTTTGGGGGGGAAACCCTGCATATATCGGTATCGGTTGATATCGGTATCGGTATCGGAAATTGGAGTTGGACAATATCGGAATATCGGTATCGGTAAAAAAGCCAATATCGAGCATCCCTAGTTTCATTCATTAAAAATATCCCCGCGGGATTCACATTTGCAATGCGCCGTTATTAAAATAACCACATGCAGCGTGTATCGCGACTCCGAGCGCCGTATATGACATGCATTATTTTATTTAGGACAAAGTAAATCTATAGGCTCAATATGATTTATTATCAGCATTTAGTTCTATTATTATACATTTCAAAAGCCCCCTCTAGGAAAACGAAGCACAGAAACATAATTCAGAATGGTATAAATGGGATCTCTAGACTGTGAGAATCATTTCAGGAAGCGAGCTGTCATTTATTTGCAGGGGCGTGGCCATGGTTCATCCGGCTAACTGAAGTTAACCCTGCTCTCGACCAGGCTCAAACTTTTTGATCTGTTGTCATGGTGATTTGGACAATCGAGCGTCGGGGAATGGAAAGGTCCGGCTTAAGTCAGACTAGACTGGAAATTATCCGGCTAACTCAGTTATCCAGGTACGGGGAACGGGGCCCAGGCACCACGTCTTCTTCAATCCAGAATGAATGCACAATTCAGACTTTGCTGAGGTTGTCTTTCATCTTCTGTACTCGATACGATAGGAACATCAATGAACACGACCGCAACTTTTCAGAAACGAATGCCGCCATTGTCGTAGTTAGCATGATATTCTCTTCAGACACGAGGGTACTTGTCGCATAAAACTCACGTTATGATAACACTGCGACCACACGCGGTTATTAGACTGTCCGTTCTAATGTCCGCTACTTCTTCTTGTGTTGGCTTAATCGTCAACTTCTTTCGTGAAGAGACAGTATCTTTCCGTGCTTCTCTCTTGGGCAACATCTTGTCTCAACATCCCGTCTTGTTCCAACATGCCTGGACACGCCCGTCACTGTGGGACTCCTCTCAGGTACTCCATTCTGATAGGCTGGTTCTGAAAAATCCCACCCTGCTTGTGATAGGACCATGTACCTGTTCATAATGATTCCACTATGTGTAGAATTACGATGGTAGAATAACCATCTATTTGCATCCCCTACACTTAGTTTAGTTTTTGCCCTCTGGCAGGCTGAGAGGTTTTGTTTTGTGTTTTGAAAGTACTTTTTTGTTTGTTGTGCTTTAGTTTATGTTATAAATTAAAGCACATTTGACGCACTACCCGCCTGGTCTTGTCTGCATATGACCACCACCACACCCAAACCGTGACAGCCCATGCTTACAGGCAGTACTCCAGTTGTGAAAAAAAACAGGGGGGAGGGTCAGGGCTGCAGATCTCATGACAAGTTTGGGGGCGACACAGAGTATGGGGGTCCGGGGGCACCATCCCCCGGTAGAAATGTTTAATGATTTTAATACGCAAATGAAGCTTTTAGGAGTATTTCGAAACTAGAATTACAGAGTGGGAGTAGATACACTACTCTTGATACCACATAATTATTATTGGAGGGGACAATTCATATATTTCCTATTTTGGGATCTGCAGCCATGGGGATGGTGGATTTTATCATATTTTGACATATTTTGTGCTGATAATGGCACAGAGGGGGAGACCAACTGTGTACCGTACCTTTTCATTATTGCAAGCACAAAGATAATATACTTCTAAAACAACATGCATGATGTTATTATGGATGTTTGGCACCTCAGAATTGGAGTCAGTCCCCGCCCGGGCTGCCAAGGCACCATGGCTCTTACAGTAGGGTC
The DNA here is from genome assembly GCF_963971535.1 of Notolepis coatsorum. Lineage (NCBI taxonomy): Eukaryota > Metazoa > Chordata > Actinopteri > Aulopiformes > Paralepididae > Notolepis > Notolepis coatsorum. The sequence goes on along the minus strand of NC_140178.1, from coordinate 62,188,840 downwards.
AAAAGTGGTTGTAATGGAAGTCTATGGTCTTGTAGGTTAACAGTCCCAATTTACCATTTTGTTCAATCCAACAAAGTCAAATGTGTTTCTAGAATATTGAATTATAGTGTATTTAAAAAAGCAGTTACTGGTATATGATCAAAACTGGTATCTAAGGGTTGATTTTCAATTGTGATTAATTAAATCATTATGTAAATTAAACAATAACCTGTTAAAAAAAAGGGAGGAAAAGAATGAGAAAAATATTGATCCATCATCATTTTATTGCAGTTCAAATTTTCGTTTTTTAACAGGGCATCAAATGCTAATTGAAACTGCTTAGAAAAACAAATAGCACTTATACAGATATTCCCTATATTAGACCAACAGGTAACAAAACAACCAAAACAATAACAATATTGAAACACCTTTCTTATTTTAATACTGTGTGTGTGTGTGTGTGTGTGTGTGTGTGTGTGTGTGTGTGTGTGTGTGTGTGTGTGTGTGTGTGTGTGTGTGTGTGTGTGTGTGTGTGTGTGTGTGTGTGTGTTAAAAACAATTAAAATACATTAAACTGATAAAAGAAATGCTTTTAAAATGTAAAATAATAGACCTAAAATGATGATAATAAATCATATGCAGCCTATGGATTTCCTTTGTCCTACATAAATTATTAGAAAAACGGGAGGGTTGGTTGACAGGTATGTACATAATGCAAGTCGCGCGCAACACCTGTTTGAGCTGCGGGATGAAGCGCGGTTGTTTCTGACAGAATGCGTCCCAGCTCGCTGCCCACCTTTCCGATCCCGACCCGCTAAGCTGAATGGACTTAATCTGTCACTACAAGGTGAAAACACAACCATCCTGTCGCTCAATGATAAAATACAAGCGTTCACGAGGAAACTCGAGCGCTGGAGTAGAAATGGACTGGATTTCCAGAGCTTAATTAATTTATGGAGGAAAATGAACTGAGTGTGAACACAGTGAGGATGTCTATAACAACTCACCTCCAAGCTCTACTTGAACGGTTAAAAAGTATTTCCCGAGGAAAATCAACCGAACCTTAACCGAACCTTAACAATTTCAGTGCCGGCCATTTAACATTGAAAACCCCGTTTAGTGCCAGCACCCACTTCAATGATAGCTGTAGGAAAGCCCCTGTTAATAAGATTACTTTGTTCTGTAATAGCCCTTTAATATGTTGTTGTTGACAGGAAAGGGTAATTGATTTATGCCAGTGTAATCGTTCAGCGTGATGTGCTCCAGCTAGTGTCGCATTCTGGTCTGCTGATAAGGTTACTGGCCCTTTAAGAGTTTTTTCTAACTTCGCGCAAGTTTGGTCTCAGTTCAGCTGTCTGACGGTACGCAGTAGTTACTTCTGTCCCTTTGGGGAAAGTGTGCGTCAATGACAGACGTAAGTACAGTATTTATGTTTAGTTCCTGCCTAATTCATTCATTCGGCTTACTCTACACTTATGTTCACATTGATACATTTCTGTCGATGTTGTTTCTCTCTGCTATTGTTGATGCTGCTTGCTATGCTATGTTGGTTAGCTTAGTTGCACGTTAGCTAGCCTAGGCTATATAAATATAACTCACTCATTACTGTTAGTGAATTGAATGTATCTTTACACTTGGTTTACAGTCTGCCTACTTATATTGTTTGCATGTACTGCATGAGTAATTTCCCTGCATAGGCTATGTAGGTTATATAATAACTCCGGTTAAGTGATTGTCTTAGTTACTAGTTGTATTATATTACTAATGAATATTATTGTAGCTATAGACCACATGTTTATGACATTATGTTTATGTACGTCACTACTGTGTTTACTAATGTATACTGTATTGTATTCCTTTGTAGACAACCACACGCAAATTCCCAAATACAAATCATTAACTGAAGCACGTGTGGTAATATTGACCTTGAATTTCATAACTAAAATGTGTGAATAAATTAGAGAACCATGATGTAAAAGCCAGGTGTACCTTTCAATAGCAGAATGGATTTTCAGTGCTAAAGTAAGGTGCCGATACTGGTGTTACAGAGACAGCCATTCTCAACCCCCACACGGGACTGAGTAATGTATGTAAATATGGTAATAGCCCCCACGGGGTGCAGACGGCAGACCAGCTTAGACTTGTTGAAGAGCAGAATGTATATGTCACACCCAAATGTTAGCAGATGTCTGCACTGACAGCCGAGACCAGATAGCTGGCTCTGATAAGTATAAGACAGGACAAATCAATAAAGACATGGTTTAAAGCTAAATGAAAAAGCATGATACTTGATTGGCTTTGATTAGATAAAGAAACCAATAAAAACATCTATATAGATATTTAGAGTTATCACAGCTATATGATCTGGTCACTAAGGGTACACACAGGAATGTTTATTCAGTCAGAGGAGATTTGAGCAGCCAAGGAGGGGGGCCATCAAAAGCGCCCTCCGCTGTACTCATCAAAGGAACCACACCGACAGGGGGCCATCGGCGGGCCCCCTCTGTTTACTGAGCCAAGACCCACACAGGAGATCGAGGAGGTGGGGGCAGCCAGCCCCCACAGAGGAAACCAGGGGGAGGGGCGGACCACCCTTCCAGAAGAACCAATCGGATTGGACCAAATGTATTAGTAACATGTGCTATTATTGGTGGGAAATGATAGTACTTAAGAGCAAAACATAGTGTTATTCAGGAGCCCAGACCCTCCCCGGGTCTGTGGCTCCCCCGCTCCCAACCCAGAGAAATGCTGTCGGCTGATGTTCATGTAAGTAAGCTGGATGGACCCATTATGTTGGTTAGAATAGAATGTAACTTATCTTAGAAACCAGGCTTACTTATATGAAAAAGGGCTTACAGTAAATTCTCTAATTTCATTTATGTTAACAATGACTGTTGTATGTACCTACATGTTGGGGTTTTGAGATGCAAACCTTGTTGATCCGTTGTACAAAACAGACATGATTAATGTATTCTGATAATCCTTGTATGTGAAAAGCAACCTTTTTATTCACTCCTGGCCGCCGAGACAAATAAATCCATGAGTTTGAATTCGAACTCCCCTGTCTGGACTGCACTTTTATTCCTTGCTGGCTATATTGGAAGTCAGATGAGGAGACCAAATTCGATCACTTATGACCCTTCCTTCCTCCTTCCAGTTAGCGATCTCATTGTACTGTACAATAACCTTCGATTATTGTTAGGATTCTACTACACACGCCTCTGTGATTCTTTAATCGGAGTCACAACCCCATAGTGTCCGCCAGCTCTATCAAACGCACCTGTGGAGGCCCTAGCCCTCCGTTTCATTGGTCCTTCGAGCTGGATAGAGCTCCTTCAAGACGCTATGGCAGACCAGGACACCACAGAGACCACTGCTCACCCGCAGAGAGAGCGCCACCTACCAAGCCACCTACGTGACTTCGAAGTGGGATATGAACCTCAACCACAAGATGAACCTCCAAAGGCCCTATCACAGCGCCGGGCTAGCGAGACGAGGACCCCATCTATGAGGAGCGAGCACCCACATCTGTCGATCACATCCAGACACCCGGAGTGAGGCAAGGGCTCCGTCTGAAGGTAGTAGGTCCTCACATCAGTCAATTCCTAAACCCACCATAAGGTCAGGTGTTGACTCCCATCGTTCATACCCGGCGAGTGAGGCAAGGGCTCCGTCTGAAGGTAGTAGGTCCTCACATCAGTCAATTCCTAGACCCACCATAAAGTCAGGTGTTGGCTCCCATCCTTCATCTGGGAGTGTACACCCACAACATGCTCTCTCACCAGTCCAGGAAGCTATCCTTCAGGAGCACATCCACTGCCTGGAGCTTGAGGAGCTACAGTGCCAGGTACAAGAAGACTGCAACGCCGACCTGGAGTGTCAACGCTTACAACGCCTACAGCAGGAAGCACAAGATGCACGGGAAGCTATCGCTAAACGCCTTGACAGGCAGAGGCGGCTTAAGAAGAAGGAGAAGGAACTTCAAGTAGCCAAACTGGTCACCTCACTTCTTCAAGAGTCAGAGATGGGACCACGTAGTGGTGCATTGTCTCCCAGGAGCTTCTACTCCCTACCAGTGATGCATGCTCCACCTGCCAATGCTCCTGCAGGCTCACCACATCAACCCATCTCTCATCTACACCCTGCACCCCCTCTTGTGCCTGCAGCAGTGTCTGAGCCGACCTATCCACCACCTGGACTACAGCACCACGTAGTGGCACCTGTGCCTCTAGCACTTCCTACCATACCACAGAACATGCATCCCCCGCCGGCTAATCCAGCCGCTATCACTCCAGTGATACACCATCCAGCACAGGCGATGTCTCGCTCTGCTGCTCCCCCTGTGTCATGGTACCCAGCTCCCAACATGCCTCGTTCAATCGAGCAACCTACGATCTCACATGAAGCTTCTGTAGCTACACACAGTATCCAGAGTCATACCTATGGTGCGACCATCTCTACTGCAGCTCAACCATACCAGAATGCGAGTCCTGCTGCACCTCACATGGCTCCTATCACGCCACAGGTTATATCAGGGCATTTACAGCACCCAGGATCAGAGATGCTGATTACCTCTCCCTACGGCATCCCACAGCCGATGCTGCCAGTCTTTGAACGTTACCGTGAAAGTGACTTTGCTCTACTCAAGATAGCCTTGGATAACTTGATGGGCAGTCATGGGCACCTGCCTGAACGGTATAAGTACCAGGTGCTCCTCGGCCACTTGAAACTCCCCAGTGCTCTCCACCTGTATGACCCTCGACCATATACCGCTGCATTGCAAGCCCTGCAAGACAAGTACGGTCAACCCAGACAGCTCGTCCAATCAGAGTTAGGTGCCATTCTCAACTCACCTACCATCAAGTTTGGTGACACTGAAGCCTTCGACTCCTTAGCCCTGTCCATCCAGTCTCTGGTGGGCATGCTCGGGACACTTGAAGGTCAAAACGGGTACAAGTTGAGATGCGGATCCCACGTCGACCGGCTCCTAAGCAAGATGCCTCCTTCAGTCAGGGACGGATTCATTGAATACTGTCTCAGCCGCGGCATTCTCCGGACAGGGTCAGACCTGACATACACCCTGCCTGACTAAGCGCCTCTCAAGTCGAGCTGCAGCGCTTTATTAGTGCGACGCACCCAAGCCAGCCAAGCAAGACCAACGTGTCACTCATTATAAGGAGAAGACCACAACCATCCTTCTCAATGCTGGGGAAGTTGCTAGTACTCCAGAGCCTACTCGCTACAAACCCCCTTTCAAGTCCAAGCCGTATTGCCCCTATTGTGACAACAAGGAGCACTTCTTAAATGCCTGTGATGACTTCAAGATGCTATCTACCAGCCAGGCCGTGAAGTGGATCAGAGAGGGGAAATGGTGCTGGAAGTGTGGCCGCAACCACTCTGCCGAAGCATGTACTCTGAAGTGCCCATGCCAGACATGCAAAGAACAGCACCTTACCATTCTGCACGACTCCATACAGCAGGGTGAAATCATGCATGGTCACTACACCACCCACCAAGGTATACCTCGACCGGCTTACTTACCGATGTTAAAGGTCATCAAGGTCATCTTGAGGAACGGGGACCAAGCCTTGGAGACCTATGCCATGTTGGATGATGGCTCTGAACGAAGTATCGTTCTGCCTCAAGCCGTGCGGCGGCTGAACCTTCCCAGAAAGCCAGAGACTCTCCATCTACAGACAGTCCAGCAGAATGTCGAACAGTTCCAGGGCAGCTCCGTCTCCTTCGATGTTTCTCCATGGTGCACGCCTTCCCAGAAGTACCAGATCCACCAGGCCTTCACTGCCGAAGGCCTCAGCCTGGCCGAACACTCTTATCCTGTGGCCGCACTACAGAAACGCTACAAGCACCTCCACGGCCTGCCTTTACCACCAGTCGACCATGCCCAGCCATTACTTCTGATTGGTTCAGATATGCCATACCTTCTGATCCCAGTACAGCCTGTACGTGCAGGCCCACCAGGCGGTCCTGTCGGCATTTGCACCCAACTAGGTTGGTCACTCCAGGGTCCTACAAACCTTGCCCAGACTACATCCTCTTCACAGTGCCTCCACATCGCCACTGTCTCTCCAGCCACAGAGCTCTTCAGGAACGTTGAGCGTCTCTGGCAAGTCGACACTCTTCCTTACATCAGCGTGAAGGCAGTCACTCGCTCCAAGCAAGATCAGCAAGCCATGATCGTGCTCCAAGCACTCACCACCAGGGTCAAGGTCGACGGAGTCCAGCGCTACGCTACTCCCCTGCTTCGGCAAGAAAATGCTACTCCACTACATGCTCCTAAGGAAGCTGTGCTGCCATGCCTCCGCAGCATAGAGAGAAGACTTACCAAGGACCCCAAACGAGGTGAGGTCTACTGTAATGAGATACAGACACTGGAGAAGGCTAGTTATGTGGCAAGGATAACCCCAGCAGAAGCTGACCAGTCTGCAGAATCCTATTACATTCCGCACCATATGGTGACCCACAACAGTAAGGACAGGATTGTTTTTAACTGTTCATTCCAGTACCAAGGCCTGTCCCTAAATTACCTTCTGCTTCCTGGAGCTACACTCGGGCCAACCCTGCTTGGTGTCCTCCTCAGGTTTGGTCAGCATGCCGTGGCAGTCAGTGGTGACATCAAAGGCATGTTTCACCAGATCCGCCTGCTGCCTACTGACAAGCCAGTGCTCCGCTTCATTTGGAGGAACATGGAGAGGGAGAAGGAGCCGGACATCTATGAGTGGCAGGTACTTCCATTCGGGACAACCTGTAGTCCCTGCTGCGCTATTTATGCCCTCCAGCAACACATCCAAAACGACACAGAGGGCAATTCCAACTTGATAAAGACAGTCGAGCAGTCCTTCTATGTTGACAACTGTCTGCATAGCACACACTCTGCTGAAGAGGCCAAGCGTCTCATAGATGAACTCCGCCACCACCTACAGACGGGAGGGTTTGAGGTCCGCCAGTGGGCAAGCAACGTGCCTATGGTCATCGAGCACCTTCCGCCTGAGGCCCACTCTGAAAGCAGCGAACTGTGGCTCTCCAAGAGTAGTAGTGATCTTCAGGAGCCTACACTGGGCCTACGCTGGAACTGCCTCAATGACTCCCTGGGCTATAAGCATCGCCCTGTGGAGACCTCAGCACCTACCATGAGGAGCCTCTACCGAGTACTTGCCTGTCAGTACGACCCCCTTGGCTACATCGTACCATTTACCACAAGAGCTAAGGTCATCATACAAGACCTTTGGAAGGAGGAGGTTGGTTGGGATCAGGCCACTTGAGCGGATCGGCGCGGGCGAGAAATCCGCTCTTCGCTCTTTAAAGCTTGGTCCGCTCCGCTAATCGCTCATGTTGACCCCGCCCCCAAGTCGCTCTCCGCTCGCTCACCGCTCACCTTGAATCGAGCACTCCCCGCTCCCCGCGCCACATCGCTCGGCAGATTTTTTTTTTTTTTTGGAGCATGGTGTAAATTAGCTCAAACTACAACAGTCTACACCCCCTGGGCCCCTTAACAATTGTTTGTATTGAGCCGCATTGTAATTGTACCCATTCTGCAATGTTAAATAACGTTGTTTATCCATTCCCTAGCTCTATTAAGCGATGATAGCTAGCCGAGCCACAATGCTATGGTCACTGCCATTAATGTTAGCATGTAAGCTAACGACAACAACAATGGCGTCGATACTTTTTCTAACAGGATGTGAGTGACAAAGCCTGAACAGGATATCACAGGTTCACCCTTCTCATTGGTTGAAAATGGCCTTCATGTTTGTACAATGCCATCTGTTTCTTTGGCATTGTACTACATGTATATTACATCAGTGTTAAACCACTGTGAGCGGCCTGGAGTGGATTGGAGCGGAGGAGAACTCTCGCTCCGGACGTCGCGCCGACCCATTTTAAAACCCACTCCTCGCTCACGTCAAAACCGCTCGCTCCGCTCACATGGCCTGGTTGGGATGACCCGATCCGACCCCAAAGTCTGCTCGACAGATGGCGCACCTAGGAGCAAGAGATCCCTCATCTCATACACCTGGAGTTCCACCGAGCCTACGCTCCACCACATGCGGACACCTCTACTTCGACCAGGGACCTTCACATCTTCTGTGATGCGTCCGAGCGTGCATACGGCTCTGTTGCCTATATGCGGACCATGGATGACCAACAGCAAGTCCACATTTCCTTTGTGCTCGCTAGGTCTCGGGTGGCTCCCAGGAAGCAGCTGTCGATGCCCCGACTTGAGTTGAGTGCTGCCCTCACAGGTGCCCAGCTTAATGATGTACTTCAAGCTGAGCTCACCGTCCCCATCCAGCGGGTTGTCTTGTGGTCGGATTCCACCACAGTTCTCCATTGGATCAAATCAAAGTCCTGTAGATATAAGGTCTTTGTGGGCACACGAGTTGCGGAAATCCAGAACCTGACCGAGCCCGATAATTGGAGATACGTGAACTCTGTATCAAACCCAGCAGATGACATCACTCGGGGTCTAACCCTGGACGAACTTGTATGACCACATCGATGGCACAAAGGTCCAGAGTTCCTCTACTTACCTGAAGATCAGTGGCCTACTATGCCCTCTGCTCATCCCGAGTCTGATGGCCACGAGATGAAGAAGTCTGCCATAATCTGTAATGTAACCACCTCTCCCAATTCTCCGCTCCCTGCCGTTGAAGACTTCACTTCATGGAAAGATTTTGTCCAAGCAACAGTCAGGTCCCTTCACGGTGTGGCTGATGCCCAGACCACAGATCAGCCTTATGAAGCAGCTGACTTCCTCAATGCTGAGAAGGTCCTCCTTAAACGAGCCCAGCTAGACTCATTCCCAGAGGAGATCAAGGCCCTCAAGTCTGACCGACCTCTTCCCTCAGACAGTCGTTTGGGCTCTCTATCTCCGGAGTATGACAAGGCTACAGGTCTCCTCAGAGTAGGCGGCAGACTGCGCAGAGCCGAGAACTTGGAGATGGATGCCATTCACCCAATCGTCTTGGATCCACATCACCCCCTGACAAAGCTGATCATCCAAGATTATGATCAAACTCTTCTCCACCCCGGGCCTGAGAGGGTATTCGCTGATCTTCGATCCCGATTCTGGGTTCTACGTGGAAGAGAAGCAATCCGCAAGCATCAGCACACCTGCCGAGAATGTCATCTGTGGCGAGCAAAGGCCGACATGCCTAAAATGGCCGACCTTCCGCCCTGTCGCCTGCGTCTCTACAAGCCCCCATTCTATTCTACAGGAGTAGACTGTTTTGGGCCATTTCACATCAAGATAGGGTGCCGGAATGAGAAGAGGTGGGGGATTGTGTACAAGTGTATGACTACACGCTGCATACACCTTGACCTCCTAGAAAGCTTGGACTCTGACGCCTTCTTGATGTCTCTGAGGCGTTTCGTCTCGCGCCGTGGTACACCTTTCGAGCTCCTCAGTGATAATGGCACAAACTATGTCAGAGGAAACAGAGAGCTGCAGGAAGCCTTTGCTGAGATGGAACCCAGACTGAAGGAACAGTTGGCTAAGCAGAAGATTACGTTCCGCTTCAACCCGACGAGCGCACTGCACTTTGGTGGAACTTGGGAGAGGGAGGTGAAGTCGGTGAAAACTGCCCACAGAGTCATCTTGAAAGATCAGATAGTGTCCTATCTGACCGTCCTCCACACAGTCCTCATCGAAGTGGAGGGTATCATGAATGCAAAGCCATTGGGCTACCTCTCCTCGGACGTTACGGATCCTGATCCCGTTACCCCGAACCTCCTCATCATGGGACGCCGTGATTCGTCTTTACCTCAAGCAGTCTACGACTCCAGTGACCTCCTTGGGAAACGTCGCTGGAGGCATAGTCAAGTGCTGGCCGACCATTTTTGGTCCGCGTTCATTCGCCACTACTTACCGGGTCTACAGGAGAGGCAGAAGTAGAGGAAGGATGGCAAGGAACTGTCACTCGGCCAGGTGGCCCTCATCGTTGACCCACAGCTTCCTCGGGCATTCGGGAAGGTCACTCAGACGTACCCTGGAGCTGATGGGCGCATCCGCACCGCAGCTGTCCAGGTGAAGGACCGAACATACCTGCGCCCTGTGTCCCGGTTGGTGCAGCTCCCGAGTCTCCCGGATACAGAGGACCCCTGAGACTTTCCTGCTTAGTTCAAAAGGTCTAAGTAGACTTTTGGGTGCGGCTGTGTAGGAAAGCCCCTGTTAATAAGATTACTTTGTTCTGTAATAGCCCTTTAATATGTTGTTGTTGACAGGAAATGGTAATTGATTTATGCCAGTGTGATGTGCTCCAGCTAGTGTTGCATTCTGGTCTGCTGATAAGGTTACTGGCCCTTTAAGAGTTTTTTCTAACCTCGCGCAAGTTTGGTCTCAGTTCAGCTGTCTGACGGTATGCAGTAGTTACTTCTGTCCCTTTGGGGAAAGTGTGCGTCAATGACAGACGTAAGTACAGTATTTATGTTTAGTTCCTGCCTAATTCATTCATTCGGCTTACTCTACATTTATGTTCACATTGATACATTTCTGTCGATGTTGTTTCTCTCTGCTATTGTTGATGCTGCTTGCACGTCGCGTTTAAATCTCGCACAGGGCCTCGCATTTCTCCCAGGCGGCCCTGCCAATGGTGCTCCGTCTTAACATCAGTCCTTTGCTTTTGACATATTGAAACAGTGCCCCGCCCGGTCGGCCTGGCGAGTGGCTGGTGGGCTGCTAAAGCCTGTACCGCCACGGTATGGAATTGGCAGCGATTAGAACTGTGTTCGAATTGCTGTTCTTTCTATCAAAAAATAAATAAATGGTGTCTGGTGGCGGGGCCTTGAGGGCCAGCCGACGTCGACACATTGCGCGAGGTTGTTGACGTTATTAGCTTTGACCTAGCCGCAAGCTATAACCGCTCAGGGTTCCCCTCTCCGCAGGGGATTTTGGTCTTCTGCTGGAGCGCGGGCGGTATTGTCCTAGGCCCCACACCGCCTCACACCGCACAGCCAGAAGAAGAGAGAGCACGGCCTCGTCAGCGGCGATGACGAGGCCCTCGACAGGCGGCCATGTTTTCCCTCGCCAGAGGTATCCTGGGCGTTGATTCGACAGGTGTCCACAAGGCCGACAGCCTTGGCGGCCAAGGGATCGGCCATGTTGGATGGGTTCGGCTTGAACAACAAGCCGTCACCGTCCTGCCGCGAGCAGCCCGCTCTCCGATCACTCCCTTCCCCACCAGCGGAAAAAGTGGGCTCTGATTGTTTCCTTTGGCTGCGAGCCGCGTGCCTTCGTTGAAGCACGGGCGGCCCCACTTTTCGCTTCTCATGGGGACAGGGGCTGACACCCAGTTGATGGCTGAGCCTGGGTCTGTCCGTGAGAATGTTGTGCTGTCAAGCGGCTCCCACACCATAAGCTGTGTTGGTTTAAGTTTAAGTTTATTTGGATCCCCATTAGCCACAGCAGTGCTGGGGCTATTATTCCTGGGGTCCATAACACATAAAATACAGTTACAGACGTATACACTCACAACATTTACATGTCATACAGACAATTAAAACAACAATAAAAACCCTTATACACTCATAACATTTACATGACATACAGACCATTAAAACAACAATAAAAACCCTTATACACTCACAACATTTACATGTCATACAGACAATTAAAACAACAATAAAAACCCTAATCAAATTCATAATACAATATAAAAATATATACGCCTTATGAATTCATAATACAATACAATAATACCTACTCATAATTAATTCATAATACAATACAGCATAATATACTATTTAGCTTTTACATACATTATCTATGTTCATATCAGCCAATTATACAATATTTTAATAATATATCCCTATCAGACACATGCCTTTTCATCCATATATACCTATCTCTTTATCAGACACATACATTTTCATTTACGTACACACTATCTATTAGGGAATGTCAATTTCTTTGGTTGAAAATGTTGTTTTACCACGATTTTGAAACGGCATTTACTATTCTCCTGCTTAACATGTCTGGGAAGAGAGTTCCATTCCTGCATACCACGGAACATGACAGTTCGCTTCATTGCATTCGACCTCACTTTTGGAAGTGTAAAACCTCGTGCAGAAGCATGTCTGGTGGAATGGTTGTGTCTGTCAAGACTTATTGATAAATTGTTATATACAATTCAGGGGATCTTTGTAACAAGAATATTCCTAGTGAATACAAGGAGTGAGCAGAGTAATTTATGTTTGACAAGTAACCAAGTTAAACAACTGTGCATCGCTGCAACATTAGTTCTGTACTCACAGCGAATCGCTATACGTGCTGCTTTGTTTTGTACCATTTGTAATTTTTTCAGTTTATTCGTCGTTACATTCGACCACTGCAGGACAATAGTCAAGATTTGACAAAACCAGAGCTTGAATTACCTGTTTGATAGAATTTAGTGGTAACAAATGAGCACATCTTTTAACAACAGAAATCCCTCTTCCCATTTTCACTACTATATTGTTTATATGGTGTGACCATGACAATTTACTGTCTAATGTTACCCCTAGGAGTTTAGTCTCCTGGACTTGATTAATTACCACATCACTTATCAAAAGTTTCAAGACTGGGTTCGTTCTTAGAGTATGGTTTGAACCGAAAATGATGCTACTTGTCTTTGATATGTTTAGAACTAGTTTGTTATTCTTTATCCATTCCATCACTGATTGCCTTTAGGACCGTATTTAATTCATTGGCTGTTGAGGCTGATGTGTAAATCGTTGAATCATCCGCATACATAGAAATATAGGACTTATTTAGGACAAGAGGCATGTCATTTGTAAATATGGTGTAGAGCAAAGGCCCAAGGCAACTTCCTTGGGGTACTCCACACCTTACCGTTTTAACTTCTGAGTAACTCCCATTAAAAAAAACTATTTGTTTCCGGTTTGCTAAATAAGTTTGCATCCAAGATAGTGCAGATGAGGAGAAACCGTAACATTCAAGTTTTTTAAGTAAGAATTTGTGATCTATGATGTCGAATGCTGCAGTAAAATCAAGCAAGACAGCTCCAACCATTTTCTTTTTATCTATCTCTTTCAGCCAATCATCCGTCATTTGGGTTGAGCCTGGTGTTACGTCTGTCAACTATAAGTGTCAGCAGGGGGGCTCGAAACCTTTTGAGGCACACAGTGCGGGCTTCCCCGGCCTCGCCTTCGCCAGGCCAGGTATCATGTGGGTGCCTCCCACTCCTGAAAGATTGGCAGTGGTCTCGCAGGCACGCGTGATTTGGGTGGTAGTAATATCACTGCAGGGCTACGGTGTGTAGGAACCCATGGGGTCCTTACACCTTGCATGTCCGGCTGCAGAACAACTCCTCAGCATGTTCTGGAGGGGTGTTCAGTGGGGGGGCTTTTTTCACCTAGAAAGCCCCCCGTATCAAACCGGCCCTTTCTGTCGGGGTCCCCCCTTGGGTGCGATTGCCTCATGGGTGGTGTCCCAACACGGGACGCTCTGCTCGCACGGTTCCAGGGTTGGCTACGCACAGCGGGTGGGACCGGGCCAACTATCTACAGTTCCTGGCGGACCTACGCCACATGGCGGCGGGTGCGTTGGGAGTGTCATCACATATGACTACGGCAGTACCATATGTCGAGGTGGATGGAGAGAATGCTGAGGCGGGGACTTGTGTTTACACAACCCCACCCGTTTTCGGGTTTGGTACAGACCCTATTGTCAGGTTCTCCAGCAGTGACAGCTCTGGTCAACGAGATCCAATCTCTGTGGACGAAGCAAGCCATCGTCGTGGCGTTCTCCTCCCGGTGTTCTCTGGTGCCTGAGAAATCGGGAGGGGGGGGTGTCAGACCCAGGCTGGACCTGTCCCATGGGAAGGTCAGCATTTTTTGGATCGTCTTCTACCTGTTGAACACTGTCAGGTGGGGGTCTGGTTCTCCTCCATAGACCTGTAGGATGCGTATGCGCATCTCCGATCTTCCATCCTAGGGCTTACCTACGCTTCCTTTGCAGGGTTAGCGTATGAGTACCAGAGGCTGCCGTTCGGTTTTCTCTGGCTCCCCGCATCTTCACCAAGTGCGTGGAGGCCGCACTGGGGCCTCTGCGTCGTCAGGGGTTACGGAGTGTATTCTGCCCTGACGACGTTCTGGTCCTTCGCGGTCAAGGTGGATCGTCAGGTCTCGTACCAGGCAGGTCCCTACCAGCCTGGGGTTTGCTATAGACTGGAAGTAGAGTACTCCTCTTCCCAGTCAACGGTTGGAGGGCTATGGGCATCCCTCTCAGAGCGTGTTGTCAACACGCTCGGGAGGTTCCGTCCTAGGACGGTTACGGCGCTGTCTCACGTCACGTTTTTCACCGACGCCTCCCTCGCTGGTGACGCGTCGGGCCAACGCAGTAGGGGGCAGCTGGCAAACCATGCTGCCCGGTCTGCGCTACGTTCAATGTGTTGGTATTGAAAGCGGTCCTTCTGGTCCTCAAACGGTGTTGATCAGGACGGACAATACGACGTCAGTGTCGTATATCGACAGACAGGGAGGTGTACGCTCCCCCCGTCTGCACAAGGCGGCAGGCGGCTGGCTATGGGCGTCCTCCATCTGCGCGGCCTGAGGGCTCCCCACATCCCCGGCAGGGAGAATGTGGGTACAGGTGTACTGTCGCGGGGCGGTCCTCATCCTGACGGGTGGGGATTACGTCCGGACATACTGTAGCCAGGCAGGTCTGGGACCGATGCCGTGCCGCCTGGGATTCTTCCCCATACATCTGTTAGGTCAGTTGTTGGGACGGGTACGTTGAGGGGCGCAGGTTCTTGATCCTGATGGTGTTACCATCCGGAATGCGCATGCTCCCTCCACTGTCGCGCTTTACGCGGGCAGATGACGTATGTTCCAAGTGTGGTGTAAGGCGGGGGGCCGGGACCCAGTCTCCTGCCCCCTGGATGCTGTCCTTAGTTACCTCCAGACTCTCCTTAATAGACTGTCGGCTTCGACGGTGAGGGTATATGCAGCAGCTATATCCTCCTATCATGAGGGATTTGAGGGGATGTCTTGTTCAGCCACCCTCTTGTGAAGCGTTTCCTGCTTGGCGCTCGACGCGTTAAGCCGGATCTTCAATTGGTCCTCGGTCGGTTGTCCTTGGCCCCGTTTGAGCCGCTCGAGCAGGCGCCGTTGGAACAGCTGTCGTTCAAGACTGCGTTCTTGCTGGCCGTCACCTCCGCTGAACGCGTGGGTGTGCTTTGTGCTCTCTCGGTACGTTCAGAGTGCCTGTCTTTCGTCCGATTGCGGTGCCACTCTGCGGCCTAATCCTGCCTTCGTGCCTGTAAATATCCGGAGTTCTTCCGCTCCAGGGATATTGTGGTTCAGGCGTTTCATCCGCCTCCTCACGCTAGTGAGTTAGATGCGGGCCTTCACCTGTCATGTCCGGTCCGTGCTTTGGGAATTACCTCAGCCATACTCAGGACCTCGGGGTCACCGTTCAGCTTTTTGTCTGTCACGTGGTTCTCATGCCGGTAAGGCACTATCGAACAACGCCTGTCCCATTGTTTGTGCGAGGGCATTGCCCTCTGCTACACGTTGGCTCGGCAGGATCCCCCTGGGGGCGTCAGGGCGCACTCCACTCATGGGGTGGCTGCCTCTGCCGCTCTCCTGGGTGGGGCTTCGGTGGAGGATCATGGTCCTCCCCGGGCCCCTTTGTAAGGTTTTACCTCATGGACATGACCGGGGGTTCTGTCTCCCAGGCGGTTCTGGGGTCTGTGGCCTTTCCTGCTTCCCGTCCTTTGGTAGGGTAGCAGGAGTGTGTGGGTATGGGCCACAGTGTGTTAGGTCACACGTGGTTCCGCCTGTACTGTGTGTTCAAGGGGTTCTAGTTCCCTCTTGCTCGCACTCAGGTGGAGTTGAATGCGCCCCCCCTTCATTAGGAAGGATGGGGTGACAGGGCTCCCCGAACCCCTTGATGTGGGCTTACGGGTCCTCAGGGGGTACATCTGTCGGGTCTCGCGTCCGCTCTAACCCATATCTCAATAGGCTTAAGAGCGGGACGCGATAAGCCAGATACGAAATATAACGATAGGTTATGTATATAACCTAGTTATATGAGTACTGGCTGAGCGTCCCGCTCTTAAGCGGCCCTGAGTTCCCTTTTGAGGGATCTTTTACTGGAACGGGATTTTGGCGAGGAAGGGTGTGTTGGTGACCATGGCCATGGTCTTATAGGCTACGCCTCCATAGAGGCGGGACCCGGTCAGGTGTGGGTGTACAAGTTGTTTTCGTGGTGGAGTACAGTAGGTACAGGAGATAAGGGGTATCTCAATAGGCTTAAGAGCGGGACGCTCAGCCAGTACTCATATAACTAGGTTATATACATAACCTATCGTTTGCATGTACTGCATGAGTAATTTCCCTGCATAGGCTATGTAGGTTATATAATAACTCCGGTTAAGTGATTGTCTTAGTTACTAGTTGTATTATATTACTAATGAATATTATTGTAGCTATAGACCACATGTTTATGACATTATGTTTATGTACGTCACTACTGTGTTTACTAATGTATACTGTATTGTATTCCTTTGTAGACAACCACACGCGAATTCCCAAATACAAATCATTAACTGAAGCACACCTCTGTGATTCTTTAATCGGAGTCACAACACCATAGTGTCCGCCAGCTCTATCAAACGCACCTGTGGAGGCCCTAGCCCTCCGTTTCAATAGCGTTAAAAACGCATAATCTATGTTTTAAATTATGGCTATCTATGTGTCTAATCTGCCTGTCGCTTATCAATGACTTGTTTGCAGTCAACATTGTCGAAACGGATTGTTTTTTAATCGGTTCATATCCTTTTTATAGCATTTTGAAAAGCCCTCGTTTTCAAGGAAAAAGATTCCGTGATAAAAGGCATTTACTGGAATATTCTAGAATACACAAAAACTGTGTCATTTTTCGGCCTATTTATGAATAGTTTTCAAATAAACGCTAGATTATCGATAGTATATGTGTACTTATGCACGCTATAGAGGCGGGCTGAAAAATCGATTCTCTCGTTTCCTCATCAGCGATCACAGCCACACAGCCACATACACACATAGGGCAAACGCTTATATATCCGTAAAAACAGGTCTGATTATCCTAAGACTGGTCAAATAGATTCCTTACCTGAGATCAGATGTTATCCAAAAAGATTATTCCAATTCCTGATCGTCATTCCAAATATCGATCACGCTTATTGATTACAGTGTTGAGTACTGTAAATACATAATCCACAGGTTTTCCGGGCTGGCGAGCACAATCGATCCTTCAGATGTCTCCTCCTACTCTACCTCTTTCCCCCCAGCCTCTCAGTGAGAGGAGACCTCATGTACTGCTGCTCATACCATGTGAATGAATAAACCACGCAGCTTAAAGGCTAAAGATAGAAACCATGCCTCTTGACCACATTATTGTCGCCCTATAGCCGGATTCTGTCAACAAGATGCCTTGAGGGAAAAATAAAATGAGGAAACTGACCACTCCCCCTGCATAAGTCAGAACTGATGGGGTGCAGTTACACAGGGAGAGACGATAGGGGGCGGTATCTTCCCAATTGAGCTCAGAGAGACTCTGCAGCACTAACCCGAGGCTCGATTGATGAAATAATTCAAATCGCCAATAAAAAAATATACGGCAAACAAACGACAAATCGCGTCGTCGGCACTCAATGTCGTCGCTGGCATCCAAAGTGTTAAAGACAGTGTTTCAGTCCAAGCATCATGCTTGGACTGAAACACTGCATGTCTTTAAGGTTCGGTCGCTTGATGCAATCCAGTGTTTCAGTCCAATCGTATTTATTATTTAAATATTGTATTTAACTTTGCCATGGCACTGCCATGTTGCCACTGACAACATCTGGTGTCTTTGTTGTGGGAAGACTGGCATTGCATGCGGTTCACCAGTGTATTGTAATCTGGTGTGAGCCGGCAGACGAGAAGTGCTGTGCGCGACGTGGAAACATATGGGTGATTTTGCGCAAGCTCCCACAGGCCCTGAGGATGGCCAGTAGCAGTACCGTGGGAATTTTTATTAAACATCTGATATTTTTGCGGGTCTCGTGCCACTGTCAATTAAGGCTAAGCGACCGACAGTCAGTGGCGCGAGATTGATGTAAGGGATGGGAAGGGGGGATGGCCGTTTTAGAAGGGGGATGATATTGACAGTTTTTATTTCAGGGGGGATGGCATCCCCCCGCAAATCGAGTACTGCTTACAGGTTAATGTTTGGTCGCAAATACAGCCAAAGAGAATACTAGATGCTTTTGTATTGTGGGATGAATAAATTGATGACACCAACCACGGAGCCAGACATACTTAACCTCTTAACTCTTTGGACGCCAGACCCGATGATAGTCGGGTTATCTCGTCATGCATTGAGCGCCAGGACGCGTGAATACTTTCCCTAAGGGGGTTGCACTTTTGCGCGATCTGATTGGCCACTGACGTTTCTGGTCATGTGACATGTGCGCCAATCGTGACGCCTAGTTTTGCGCCTATTTCCGGATCTATTTCCTGCAAACTACCTAACGCATAGTTTATCACTGGTTAAGCTTAGGCGACTCTTTCGAAGTTGGTTAAGGTTAGAGTTTGGAATCAGGGCTGGTGTTCTATCGCCCTGCTCTAAGACAAACAAATAGTCTGTATTAACTCATTCAACACCATAGCCATGCCCCATCTCTGCGCTCTAGCGCCAGCTTTCCATTGCCTATTTTCACGACATTTCACGATCTTTGCGGATCTATTGTATACTCTATATTATAGCTATGGAGAAAATAGTCCGGCTCATTTGACAGACACTATTTGTAGTCCAATATGTAAAAAAGAGTACATGTTTTCATGTATACGTTTGCGTGTTATCCCGTGGTGAATATTGTATAGTTTCAGAGTGATCCGGGCTAATTCCTGGAAGCTGAGTTATGGAGAGCTACTGTATGTGTTATGGTTTGTAAACAACCCCAACAGCACGGCACAGACAGGTAGTTCAGAGTTAGCCAAAAACCAGGGCGTATTTATTTCCAAAACAGAGAAGAGCAAAAACAACAAAAAGCATAAGGGGAGAATGTCCTTGGGCAGAGTAGGCTCTGCGGCTCTGCAGCTCGGCTCAGAGCAGAGACGGCACTGTGGCGTTGCGCCTCTGACTCTGCGGCTCTGCAGCTACTTGGACATCCACTCGGGGAGGAACAGATCCACTCGGGGAGGAACAGAGAGAGAGAGAATGTCAACAAACGAGCGTATGGAATACGAGGCAGTCCAGTATTATTAGCTGAGTCCAGTACTAACACAAGCAACACATCTTCAGTGTTTACCAAAACACACAAAAAACAGAAAGGTCCCGAGTCCAGGAAAATGCGAGGAAAAAACAGAGCATCCAAAAAGTACGTTTCCAAAACTCACCAAGGCGCAATGCACAAAGCGATCTACGAGGTACAGATCCACGGATGGCAAAGAGGAGCAACAGCGGCGACTTCCAAAGACGTTCTGGAGACAAGACGGGGAACAACACGGGAGGGAACAAGCAGCAGCTAGTGGTAAGCCAAAACGACCCGACACCGAACGTTCAGAACCCCAGAGTATATAAGGGCTCGCTTGAGCTGATTTGAAACTCACTTCAGGTGCGTGAAGGTAATTGGTCCAATCCTCACAGTATGTGCATTTTGCGAAAGTTGTTTGCGATGCTCGCCTGGACACAATATTATTTCCAAATCAAAGGTATATAATAGGTATTATGTTTCATCATGAAGACATCAAAGGGGGGGGGTCGTTTTGTGATGCTCTGATCGTCAGCAACGGCATACGTTTTGAATACTACATACGTTGATCGTTGCGATCGATGTGAAATCATTGTAGGATCAAAGTAGGATTGTCATATAGTCCTTACCTTTGCTGGCCTAGGAGTTATTCCAAAATGAATATTCCAATTGTCTGATCGCGATTTCCAGTATTGATGTCCATCGGGTCCCTGACATGAAATGGCACAAAATATGCATCAAGTGTGCTGGACGCGTGATGATTTACAATAAAGTGCTATTAAAAACACTGAAAAGCAGGCTACTTACATGCTTGATGCTATAACTCCCAAAATAGCGTTAGCATAAAAAAAGAAAGTAGGCCAGCTGTAGTTTACATAATTTACAAGTGACGTTGTCGTAAATTAAATTGATCAAAATGACCCGTATAAGCATTACAGGAGGGATCAAAATCATCTAGCGGTTTCTGGAAAAGGCCATAGGAGAATTCAGTCAAAGGCTAACAGTGCAACCTTTCACCCTTCACCTAGCAGCTATAGGAAAAAGCCCAGAGTACCATAAAAATAAGAACAGATCAAATGGCAAACAAATGAAACCTCTTTCCCCACACAACAAAGTGGGATGGAGGGCCCAATACTTAACTTTAAGTCAGGCCTGAAGGCCGGCACCAGAGTTCTGTTTACTTTAGCTAAACAGTCCAAACAGACCTTTCTGGAATACCCACTGTTAGGTTGAGTGGGTACTATATTTCCATCTGTATGAGGGTCGAATTCAGGGACACTTGGGTAAATCATTCGAAAAGGAAACTAGTTCACATCCCCTCTGTAAGGTCACCTTGTAACGAGCCGAAAATAGTCATGTCACTTCCTTATTGGTCAGGGAACCCAGTTCTTTCGTGTTAAGCCAATTAGGAGTCTCCGTTCTGTGACATCACGGGGCAGAGACTCGACCACTGGGCGGGGTTTGGGTGATTCCTATATTTACCACAGATCTGAGACATGGAGAAAAAACGCACGGAGACCAGCAGACCACGTCGACGCACGGAGAGCATCATCTTGAGACGACCCCCAAAACCTACGCTGAAAACCTATCCAATCGAGACGTGCTGCAGATGCTTTTAGACAATAGAAAAGTTGGCGAGAACTTTAAGCTGTGTGGATCTTCCAATAAACGACGGCCAGACTGTCTTTGTACCTTTAGCGCCTGGCTCCGACTCCAAATCATTTATAAGACAATTGAACAGAACGTGTGAGTACAACAGCAGAGATACTATAGAGATCCACTATACGATCCTAAGACTTTAGTAGATAGATTCATTAAAGAGACACGTTAATCTGGCGCCGTGACTGCCGGTCTGTACATCCGAACGGGACCCAGGACAAGGACAACAGAACTTCAAAAACTCTCAGAGCAGAGCAACGACGTCTGAATACACCATCCTCGAGCAACAACAACCAGCAGAGGTCAAACGGTGAGTTGAAGATGTGTCTGTGTTGTCGGGGTTTGTTTGGGCAGATTTCGAACAGGGGTAGGGAATGGTTGCATTGGCGCGATCGAATTAAACGATTGAGCGCACAGCCGTATCGGCACTAATGAAATGAAGGGGATTGGCGCGATCGGGTTGGACAATAATATAGTTCAGGTCACGCACTGCTGAGGGGCTAGAGGATTGCGCCAGGTTAGGCGACAGAGACTCTTGTTTAGAATCGTAGGTTCAAATGCAATGACAAAAACTGGAGACGTCTGGTTTGTACGTTGCTAAAGACAAATCGACGTCGTACGAATCCGTTTAATTCTTACGGAACAAGAGATCTGGAGCGCGTAAGGTAGTCCTCTTAAACCTCGGAAAAATTAGCACTTGTGCACTGGGGGGTTATAAAGATCTGCGCTTATGTTCGAACAAAAAAACTGCACTTAGAAGCGATGAGGCATTATATAAGGACTTTGGTATGTAACAATGTATATATGTTGTTTAGATGAAATAGGATGACACATGCATGGTATCATGGCTATAATCAAACGTACGTCATCATAACGCTAAACGTCGCGGATTACTATATTACAACCAATACGGAATAAAGCCGTTATATACCTGGGAAGCTACTGCTATACAAAGCAGGGCTAATACATGCTAAGCTACGTTGCAAGCTAACGGGGAATGCTTGGGGCTAATAATGTTTAGTACGACTGATGTGTTGGGTTGACGGAACTTATAGCTTCATCCATGGTGGCTGAAAGGCTACCAAATGATGCTGCATGATGTACAAGGTTAACCAGTGCTAAGAATGATTATGTTGCTGAATGGAAGTATGAGTGTAACTGTGTGGATGAGAGAGGATGTGTGTGAATGAGTCTGCTAGAGGTTATGGAGTGGATGCCGGTATTTTTGTATCATTATGATAACTCTAGGGGCGGGTACGGCCGCGGGGACACCATAGCACTGTCCGCAAGAACGTTGTACATACCGTATGGACGCTGCGTTGCGATATCGAATGAATTGAGTGAATGGCGAGTGAGATGGAACCAAAAGGATGTGTCACGTTATTTGAATTTTTTTTAAATCAGTGGTAATGAGGTTGTGGTTGAATGTGGTAAAGATCAAAGAAAGCAGGGTTCTTCTTCTGCTTTGAGGAATAAATGGCAGATCGCGGCCACCACTGATGACGTCACTAGGAGCATCTGCTTGGTGGGGGCCTAGAGGGGGTGCGTTAGATTTGAAATACGGGGCTGGATCGGGAGCGTTGGATTTAAAATACGGAGCCGGCCGGGGCCGGACGGGCGTGCAAACGGGAAAATGATACTGTAAGGTTTATGAACGAATGCTTAATAAATTTAAAATTATGTTATAAAGTATGACTGGGCTGTGCAAAACGTCGCGATGTGTTGTGCTGCTCAAATCAACAGGTTAGTGGGCCGTATAGGAAACGCTATTGTAAGGGGCTAGGCTAAGCTAACTAGCCGTGCTAGGCTGATCGAGCGATAGCAACATTGAGCTAAGCTAATGGGGCAAACGGTATTAAGCTAATGGTGTTAGCAGTGGACAGCAAACTATGCTAAAAATGCTAAGCTAACTATGCTAACATGCTAAAGCTACCTGTGCTAACAATGTTGCATGCTGGGAGTCTCGGGGAATATCGCGTGATACTATTTTGGCTGACAGCGAGACCTTGTGTGTGTAAACGTGACGTAAGCATGTGGCGACGTCTCGCAGGAAGCCGGCCTGCAAGACGAACTACAATTCGGTGCAGGGGATTCTGGGTGTTGGGGTTAAAATTGAGTGGGCACGTGGGCTGGCGTTGTGGAGGTGTGGCTGCGTAATGACGCACGTGTTGTTAGAAGGTGGGGGGCGCCTCCTGCAGGATGTTTGGGGGTACTGTGGTGCAATAGGGGTGATGTGCGAAAAAGGGCAGCAGGGGGCGATATTGTCTTAGGAATAAATATAGCCTATTGTTCCCACAGGCCCCCTGGTATAAATGTGCGGGGTGCTTTCAAATCTGTTGCCCTGGTGTGCTCCCTCAAGAAACCCCCCCTCCCTCTCCTCTCCTCTCCTCTCCCTCCCTCCTTCCCCCTTCCCCCCCTCTCCTCTCCTCTCCTCTCCTCTCCCCTCCCCTCCTCTCCTCTCCCCTCCTCTCCTCTCCTCTCCTCTCCTCTCCCTCCCTCCTTCCCTCTCCCCCCCTCTCCTCTCCTCTCCCTCCCTCCTTCCCTCTCCCCCCTCTCTCCTCTCCTCTCCCCTCCCTCCTTTCCTCCCTCCCTCCCTTCCTCCCTCCCTCTCCTTTCCTCCCTCCTTCCTCCCTCCTTCCCCCTTCCCCCCCTCTCCTCCCCTCCTCTCCTCTCCTCTCCTCTCCTCTCCTCTCCTCTCCTCTCCCCTCCTCTCCCCGCCTCTCCCCTCCCTCCCTCCTACCCTCCCCCCTCTCCTCTCCTCTCCCTCCCTCCTTCCCTCTCCCCCCCTCTCCTCTCCTCTCCCCTCCCTCCTCTCCTTTCCTCCCTTACAGTCACACTCACGTCTCTTTCTCTTCCTGTGTGGTGCAGTGTGCACAGCAGCAGAGGTGTGGTGATGCTGGAAGTTTAGTGTGAACCCCCCTCCCCTCCCTACGTGCCCCTCCTCTCCTCTCCTCTCCTCTCCTCTCCCTCCCTCCTTCCCTCTCCCCCCCTCTCCTCTCCTCTCCCTCCCTCCTTCCCTCTCCCCCCTCTCTCCTCTCCTCTCCCCTCCCTCCTTTCCTCCCTCCCTCCCTTCCTCCCTCCCTCTCCCTTGAACCCCCCTCCCCTCCCTCCTAGGAGTACCCCCCCCTCCCTACTCCTTCCTCCCTCCCCCCCCTCCTCCCTCCCTCCTTCCCTCTCCCCCCCTCTCCCTCCCACTCCTTTCCTCTCCCTCCCTCTCCCTCCCTCTCCTCTCCTCTCCTCCCTCCCTCGCTTCCTCCCTCCCTTTCCCTTCCTTCCCCAGGAGTACCCCCCTCCCTACAGTGATGCACCCTCCCCCCCTTTCCCTAGGTGCCTCCCTCCCCTCCCTTCCTAGTGTCTCGTTCCCTCATTCCCGTTTATACTATGGTATATGCCCCCCGCCCCGCTGTAGGATTGAGATATCAGTTCTCTCCATGAAGTGGTGTGAGACCCCGTGCGGAAATAGTGCGCTTTTTTGCCCCCCCCCCCCCCCCCCCCCCCACACGCTGTTTCCTGTCCTAGCTCCTTTCCTAGGTACGTCACTCCCTCCCTTGTGGTATACTCCCTCACGGGATGTTCCCTCCTTTCCTGTCGAGCATGACGTACTCTGGTCTTGCCGGGTCTCCTCTCCTCTGGGGAAATTGGGTGTGCTCCCTCCCTCCCGGGCCTTTCCCAGTGTGTGTCCCCATCCCCGGCCCGGGGGCGCTTTCCCACCCCCTCTCTTCCACTCTCCTGTTAGGGATAATAATTATAATAATAATATAATAATAATGCAGGACCTGCTCAAAGGTCTTTAATTGGCATTGGCTATTATCCACAACACACACACACCGGAACACACACGCATGCATTGTCTGTAGGATCGCTGATGCGATTCGTCTCTGCGATTAACCCATCCCGTCGTCCTTCCCCCCAAGGGCAGCCGGGAGCAGACAGGCGTCAACGTGAGCCGCGCCAGGGGACCAATCCAAGTGCTCCTGTCCGTCTTCGTCAAGGACGCCACAGTGTTGGCGATCTGTTGTTGTGCATGTTTTTCCATTGGGTTTATCTTATCGGGGGGGAAACCCTTGCGAGCACGGGGAGAACATGCAAACTCCACACAGAAAGGCCTGGGAGATACCCCACCTGGGTACCTGGCATCATGGAAACCTGGTCCCCAAGCGGGAATCGAACCCTGGACCTTCTTGCTGTGAGGCGACAGTGTTAACCACTACACCACCGTGCCGCTCCGCTGCCGGGATATATTGGAGGGTTGGTTAGGGGGAGAATAGACCGGGGTTATGTGTTGTATGGTGAACAGTTTGTAATGAGGGATGTTGTTGGCTGTTGTCTGTGGGGCGTTGCAGGGAGAGTGGGAAAACGCGCACGCGGAGGAGAGCGGGCCGGTAAAAGGATGGTTGGTTTGTCTAGGCGTGCGGAGTGCGTGTTGGTGTTGGGCGTTCTGGTGACGGTGTTCTTGTTATTTACGGCAGGAGTTTTGTATTATTTTTCGCCCCAGGGGCCGGAGCTTATAAATATAGATGTGGACAAGCGGGAATTGCGTGAGCCTCACACGAATGTGTTTATAAAAATAGCAAGGGAAGTGGCGAAAAGTGCGAATAAGTCTGATTGTTATGTGTGCGGCCTAGCACCGGAGTCTGCTGCAGCCGGTTTACCGCTTATGGCCCACCCAGTCACTGAGTGTCATAACTCTGTGTTGAGGGGATTTAATTTGCCTTTCCTATGTAAGGGAGTAAGTGAGGGGAGGATGGAGGCGTATCATAAGACGGGGCGGTTGCTAGGGGGTGAGACGGGGCAGGCTAGTTTGGATGTTAGGCCTATTCCGGTGGCAGTTAGGCCGGAGGAGTTTACAAGATGTGAGGACGGCGAGAATGGTGTGTATGTGGGCACGCTGGGGAATTGTGTAGGGGGGGTGAGCCTGGGGGCTGCAAAGGTGGCTGCACGGGCTCCCCCAGGTACGTATTGGATTTGTGGTGAGAATGCGTATGCAGCGTTGCCGGCGGGTTGGAAAGGAAGATGTGCGTTGGGGTATCTGGTGCCGGCAATGAGGGTAACGGATGTCTTGCCGACGCACCCTGGGGCGAGGAAGACGCGGGCTGCGACTCATGCGGATCGTTTTTTCAGGGTGGCGCTTCCTGCGTATGGGACGTATGCTAATATGAGGGAGATTGATCGTTTGGCTGCATTATTTGAGGACATGGCGGCCACAACAACAAAGGGGTTTAGCCTAGAAAATGAGGAGATGCGGTCGTTGAGGTTAATGGAGATGCAGACAAGGGCGGCTATGGATTTTTTGTTGGCAGCTTCGGGGGGTACGTGTGCGTTGATTGGTCAGGAATGCTGCACATATGTGCCCGAAAATGATGAGATAGGGATGCCGGACGTGATAGCACATTTGAGGAACATTACGAGGGATATCCATGACTCTCGGGTGAGTTCGTGGGAGGATTGGGGTCAGGAGCAGTTGGGGTATATAGGTTGGGTGATAGTTAAATACGTTCTCTATGCAGTGGTGATATTTGTGATATTGGTTGTGTGTGTGTCTGTGATTAGAGCATGCTTTGGGTATCTGATTAGGACTCTCTGCGCAGCCGGTCCGGCGGTGGAGAAGTCACTCCGCTCGGCTGCACCTGATATGACTAAGATAATGGCGGTAGAGGAGGATGACGAAGGGGGCCGAGCGGGGGTGGGCGTTCCGTTGGTGCCAAGGTACCATGAGTACGCCCTGTCTGTCATTTTTTGATCTGGACTGCTGGACAGTCTGGGTCGATGGGTGGGGGATGGGGTGTGCAGGGGGGTATGGTGCTGGGGGGACGTGCCTGGGGATATTATAAAAGTAATGTTGTTTTTGTGAATGAGTTTTGTTTCCATAAGTAGGTACACGGAGAAGGAATGGGTTGAGAGTTGTTAGGTCCCTGGGGTCTGGTGCTGAGTCTGTACGGTTATGCATGACCGTTTAGCAGGGCACTGGGCTTCCTGGGGTTAGTGACAAGGTGGGGTGCCTGGGCGTTAACTACCTTGTACCTGTGGTGAGGTTATCCTGTCCTCTGTGGGGAGTCTGTAATGGACGCTTCGGAAAACAGAGGGTGGGGCCTCGCGGCGTGCAGGGAGTGATGTCGGAAGGTGCGTAAAAGCAAATGTTAGTGGACACGTGTCTGAGGAGGACAAATGTCCACTGGGGGGAAGTAGTATTGAGAAATGGAAACAAGATGATTGAATGAAATGTGTAATCAAGATGGTGACACTAATCAAAGAATTTTGTGATTTTTGAGGTGAAACAGAATATTGGAGCGGGACCACAGGGAAAACATCGGAAAGCGGAAAATCAACGAAGGAGGGATCAACATAGAAGCGGAAATAAGGGAGTAGACACCGGAAACGCAAACACCACAGTCAATCACAACATCTCTCAAAAATTTGAAAGAATTGTATGAATTAAGTAAAGGATTATTCATACTGTTGATAAGAAATCTCTCAAAAATTAGATGTGGTATGAATATTAGATAGAAGATATATTCATACTGAAAAAACGGAGTAAAGTGAAATTCCAGTTGAAAAATTAAAAAGAACTGTTGTATTTTGTGCTCTATTTTTTCAGCAGTTCTGCCAGGCAACAAGGGCACCGCAAGTCAGGTAAGACTACAGATCACCAGTGAGAAGGGAAAGAAGAGAATAGACAGGGCTACAAGTACCGTTAGCGGTTGTTCGAGTAGGAGATAGTCACAAAAGCATAGACACCTACACTTAGACAGGGAATACAAAGATCACTCTTGCCTGCTGCCATTTAAAAAAAAAAAAAAAAAAAAAGGACACAGAAAGAGGAATTAAAAACCTCTAGTACATGAGAAGAAGAAACGCATATAGAAAAATGACAAAAGAGGCGAATAAAGATGTGAGTACACCAATTGGTTGGATGGAGGATACCCCGATACAAGTGCTTGCTAAAAATAATCCTTACACAGAGGACAATCCTTACTATGTGGAAAGACTTATTGAATTATCAACCAAATGGAATAAAAGATGGCCAAAAATCACAAAACCCTGGCCTATTGAGGGCTCTTTTGATTTAGAAATAATATCAGATCTGCATGCTCTAATTAGGACATATAGAACGGGGGAGGAAAAAGGGGGAAAGATGACAATCAGAGGGAAAAAACGCATGCAAGAAATGGACGCCTTATCAAAATTCGCTCGGGAAGCTGAGAGAAGGAAGAGTATGGTTGAGGACAGTTCGACTGTCAATAAGGAGGCCCTGCCGACAGAGGAGCTAGCTCCCATCCTGATCACTCCCCAGGCCCCTAAAAGGACAATAGTCACCTCCCAAAGAGCAACTGAGGTAAATATAGCACCTCCACCTTATGCCAGCAGGAATAAGGAACCAATCTACCCTATCCTGCCTATGATAGACATGGATAGCCAATACGAGATAACCAACAATAGTGGCCGTAGAACAGAGATGGGACGGGCAGTGACAACAATCACCCTAACGCCTGAAGCAGACGAAACAGAGGGGGAGAGAAGAAGGGAGCGAGACGTTCAGTCCCACAGTATTCCTTATCCCAGGGCGGCGAAGAGATATCAAGACGAAGAGAGACATCGATGCATACATGTACCGCTCACTGCCGCACAGAAAGACATACTCTGGGCGGAAGGAGAGGGACGCCGAAGCGACGACATCAGGGCTTGGGATGATCAAATAGAAAGTCTATACGATAGAGATCTCAGCCCCAGAAGAGACTATCCCCAGGGAAAGTCAAGACAAGCTCCCATCCGGTGTCGGCTCTCCCCCCCCGCAACCCGCAAATACGGGGAAGACACAGAGGACGAGGAACAGACATGGGAGCCCCCGAACAGGTACCAGGAGAAAGACAGAGAACGAGAGGAAGAGGAGAGAAAGAACAGACCCCTCAGAGAAGTGACGCCGAAGAGGTTACCTGCTCCAAAATTCACTACACCATTCTCCGTGCCCGCACCTACCCTCGAAGAAAGAGACCAGCTGCAGAAACTGACGGCTACCATGGAGGAATTAAAGCGACGACATCATGGAATGAGTAAGGAAAACCGAGAGATGGAAGCACAGATACAGTCCTACCACGATGACCAAGACACTGAGTCCGAGGGATACAAAGCAAGCGCCGAACGCTGGAAAAGGGGCACCACAGCACGACAAGAATTGGAAGAACAAATGACAAAAGCAAAGGATGAAATCAAAGCGTTGAAAAGGTCGGAAGAAAAAAGAGTGACCAGATCCAGTACCCGAGAGCCTACGGTCAACATACAACCTTTGATGATAAGACATCAGGGATTGGAGTACCAGCCATGGAATGCTTCAGACATGTCCCAAATATCGGAGAAGTTGCCCTCCCTCCAGAATGGGGCTTTTCCATGGATTGCCAAGCTGGAGGAAATAATGGTAGGCCAACAGCTGGCTATCGGCGATGTCAAGCGACTACTCTCTCACAAAGTAGGAGTCGCTGGCATGGAAGAACTACTAACCAAGGCTGCCATGGTGCGGTATGTAGTGTCTGGAGCCCACGACCAGGACCTCTTCGCCGCTCACCGAGGAGCACTGTGGCGGGTCCTGCGGGAGACCTATCAAACCCTGATGCATCCAGACAAGATCCACATTGGTGCGTTGGGACCTGATACCCCCCCCAGAGAGTATGTGGCAAAGGCCTACGCCACCTGGAGAGACATGACTGGCCAAGACCCCGCACAAAATCCAATGGGAGAGGCGATGCTAAGAGAAAAAATACAGAAGGGCCTCTCCAGCGAGGTGAGACAAAAACTGAACGAAGTGGTATGCCTGGGAAGCCTTCCTTTAGATGCATACATGGAGAACGTGAGCCATCAAGTGGAGCTGCACAGGAAGAAGGAGCAACAGGCCAAAGACAAAGAAACGGCAAGTCAGCGAAAGCTCATGTACCAACAGCCTGTCGAGGCAATCAAGGTGGTAGAGTACCTCCAAGCCATGGTACAATCCACACAGCCCAGAGCCGAAACGGGGAATAGCGGACAACTGAACAACCAGGAAACAGCACAGCCCACAAAACAGGAAGCACCGGCACCCATACAACAACAGAATCAGCGGGGATCGAACTGGCAGCCCCGAGGAGGGAATGGACGTCCAAGAGGAGGATCGTCTGGATGGCCGGCATCGGTTGAGTGCTGGTCTTGTGGAGAACTCGGCCATCTTGCCCGATACTGTGACAAAGGGTGGCGAGCCAGCCCCAGGGGTCGAGGAAATAACAGAGGAGGTGGCCGAGGAGGAAACGGCCGACTCCAGGATCAGTGGTACGGACCGAACCAATACCAGACCCAAAACCAATACCAGACCCAAGACCAAGGCCAGACCCAAGACCAGAACCAGCAACAGAACATGGGCCCAGTAAATCCATCCAGGGGGCCGGAACAGATGTTCTGACGAGGCCCAGATAGTTCAATGGGGGGGTGCCAGCTGTCATTGTCACACTTAAGGGAGGAACCAATAGTGCACGTAGCGGTGAATAATAAATCTGTCAGGATGATGGCAGACACCGGGGCGGCGTACACTGTGGTCCAACTTAAAGATGCGACACACCTGCCCATGTCCGGTCGATATGTACGGACCATTGGATTTGAGGGAATAAAAAAGCTGATTCCAGTGACAGAACCTGTCACCCTGAAGTACAGAGGCAAAGAGGCGACTGTTTCCATCTTGGTCTCCGACACCGCACCCATCGGCTTACTGGGCAGGGACGGCCTTGGTATGCTGGGGATGAACATTCTATGCACGCCTGATGGTTGTGTAATCGACGTCCCAGAAGACCAATACTATCAAATGATGCAAAGGACGGACCCCCGACCACCGGAAGTATACTGGTTGGGGAACCTAAGCCAGGAATTGCTCGGACCAGCGTTGGAATGGGAGACATGCATCACCGCCAACATGCCAGCGGCAAAGAACCCAGAGACACCATACCATTGCACCCTACAGTACTATAAAGATGCGGATGAAAGACAAGCCGAGGAGTGGATGAGAAATCAACCAGAGGAGGTGCAGCTCAACGCCACCAGCATAGTGATGGGTCCCCAAGGAGCAGCAATACGGCTTGCACGGAGCAACTATCTGCAAAAGGAACACGAGATCACAGACAGCGTTCCCCACGTGACGCTAAAAGTGACCGACTCGTGCGACCAACAACACATCGGAAGGATGATGAAAGAGGCAGAAGGAATAAAGTTCGAACAGACGACGGAGAACCGACTCATATGGATAAGCCCGGACAAACGGTTCATCAAGATAATGATTCAAGGCACAGGGATGGGACGTCCCCAGACGGTGCAGCTGTCACAGGAGACAGTAGAAGAAACCCCCCAGAAATTGAGCCTCCAGGAGGAGATGATGGGGGCCATACCGGAAGTGCTGTGGTCAAAACATAGCACCGACATTGGACTGATCAAATCTGCTCAACCAGTGAGGGTGGAGCTTAGACCAGGAGCAACCCTGCCCTGGAAAAGTCAGTACCCACTGAAGGAAAAAGCGGTGGCCGGAATTGAGCCACAAATCAAAGGACTTCTAGAAGCCGGAGTACTACGAAAGACAAAGAGCCCCAAGAGCAACACGCCGTTGCTGCCAGTGGAGAAACCTGACACCTCGTACCGTCTGGTACACGACTTGAGGGCCGTCAATGAGGTTTTAATTGACTATCCCGCCGATGTCCCAGATCCCCACACACTACTGACATTCATCCCGCCGCAAGCTGAGTATTTTACGGTTATAGATTTGTGTAGCGCCTATTTTAGCGTACCTTTGAGCAAAGAGTGCCAGCATTTTTTTGGTTTTACCTATAAGAATGAGCATTATGAGTACACTAGGCTCCCACAGGGATTAAAGCATTCCCCACACATCTTTAACAAGATCTTGAGAGAGGATCTGGACGGGTTGGACCTGAGATTAAAATCCAGAGTCATTCAGTATATGGACGATATTATCTTGTGTGCCGACGATCAGACAACATGTCACAAGGAATCTATCGAACTATTGCAACTACTAGCAGAGAAGGGACACAAGGTGTCTTTGAAAAAATTGCAGTACTGTCAACCTAAAGTAGCATATCTAGGTCAAACGATTTCAAAAGGCCATCGAGCTATTACAGAGGAACATTTGGTGGCTATTAAGAAAGCTCCAAAGCCAGTGACTGTAAGACAGATGATGATGTTTTTGGGAATCGTCGGGTATAGTTCCACTTGGGTGGAGAATTATACAGAACTAGTAGGGCCTTTAAGAGCTATGATAAAAGTTTGCGGAAATGATAAGTTGAGTGCTAAAGTAACCTGGACTGAGGAGGGCCTGAGGGCATTTGAGACCATAAAGACCCGTATGTTAGCTGCCCCGGCCTTGACTTTGCCTGATTATACCAAGCAGTTCATACTGTATGTCTCTTCCTCTTCAGATCAGAGGTATGCATGCGCAGTACTGGCACAAAACACAGGAGTGGGGATCCATCCACAACCAATAGGATACTACTCCATCGCCTATTCAGAGGTGGAAATGGGAATGCCTCCGTGCTACCGAGATTGCGCCGGAGTCTTCCTGATGTACGAGAAAGCTGCAAGTATCATGATGGGGTATCCAGTCAATATTATGGTAGGACATGCGATCCAAAATTTGTTGGAATCTGGTAAATCTGCACTAACGATACCCCGTCTGAAAAATTATTACAGGATTTTGGAACAGGAAGATGTTACTTTGACTAGGTGTTCCATAGTGAACCCAGCGCAGACCTTTCCTAAGCCTGAGGATGGAGAACCTCACGACTGTGTGGAGGCCGCTGAGAGGTACTCCAGACTTAGAGCTGACTTGCAGGCTTTCCCGTTTAGCAGTCCTGATTTGGAACTATGGACAGATGGCTCATGTTACAGAGTTGGAGAGGACCTAAAAGCAGGTTACTCTGTAGTAAAATCACAAGGTGATGGGTTTGTCGTAGCAAAGGCCGAAGCCTTGACACAACCCTGTTCAGCTCAGCTGGCGGAACTAGTCGCTCTGACTGAAGCGTGCAAAATGGCAGAAGGCAAGAGCTGTAATATCTACACGGATAGTAGCTACGCACAGAATATCAGTTTTCTCTACGGAGCGGTGTGGAAAGGGCGAGGTTTTAAGAGAGCAGATGGTACCGCCATAAGACACTGTAGTCAGATAACCGATTTGTTGTAAGCAATAATGAAACCCAAACAAATTGCGATTATCAAATGTGCTGCCCATCAGTCTGATGAGTCTAAGGTGACCAGAGGTAACAACATGGCGGATGTTGCTGCCAAGCAAGTGACAGGTGCGGACAGAGCAGGTAAGGTATTGGTTATCACACATGAGGTGGAGTTGGAAGATAAGATTACTTACAAAGATGTTTTGACCTTTCAGGAAGAGGCGAGTCAGGTGGAGAGAAATCTCTGGTCAGCAAGGGGGGCTAGTAGAGATGGGACAGGTTTGTGGCGGAACCATGAAGGACTTGTGGTTGCACCAACTGGCCTGGTCGGACTGCTGATCCAAACTGCGCATGAGTTCTGTCATGCACACCGGAGAGAGGTGAGTAGAAAAATAGAAGAGTATGGGTTTTGGGCGCCAAACCTGCTACGGCAGATTGATTGTGTAATAAGTAGATGTGCAATTTGCTTGAAGAACAATGCACGCAGAGGGATCGTTGTGTCTCCGGGACACATCCCCACCCCAAATGGCCCAATGAGAGAACTTGTGATTGACTATGTAGACATGATAAAACCGATTAACCAAAAAAGGTACATTCTTGTCGTGGTGTGTCGATTTTCAAAGTGGGTGGAGGCTTGCGCGACTAAACATAAGGATGCTGCCTCAGTGGCTAAGTTCTTATGCCGTGAGGTAGTAAGCCGTTACGGAATTCCAGATAAAATCTGCAGTGATAATGGAAAAGAATTTGTGGACAAAACTGTACGTTTAGTACTCCAACAGATGGGGATAAAACAGCGTTTCGGGTCCGTTTACCACCCTCAGAGCCAGGGGGCTGTGGAACGCATGAACGGGGTACTTAAGAACAAATTGGTTAAGATCTGTCAACACACCGGTCTAAGCTGGCTGAGCGCGTTACCGTTAGCATTGATGGCTTGTAGATCTAGCGAGATCCGGGGCCTGCGTTTAACTCCGCACGAAATGTTGTTTGGCCGATGTATGGTTGTGCCCGGATTGCGCGCAGCAGGAAAAGGTCCGAGTTTGGATATTCTAGACCACGAGATGCGTGAGTACGTGAAGTACATGTCAAAGCTCCACGGGGCAATCTATGATTATGTCTCTAGTAAACGAGAGACAGAGGAGGAGGAGGATAGGCGGAATGTTCCCCAGATAGTACCAGGGGACTACGTTTATGTTAAAGTGTTCAGACGCAAGTGGTATGGAGCGCGGCGGGAAGGACCGTACAAGGTCGTAAGAGCTACGGAAAGAGCGCTACAGGTAAAAGGATCTTCAATGTCGTTTCACCTTTCGCATTGCGTAAAAGCCCTGCAAGATGGGCAAGAATTGGAATCCGAACCCCTGTTCATTGATCAAGAACAGGAGGAAAGGCACGACGAAGGGGAAAATGAAGACGATTATGGGGAACCAGACAGAGGCGAACATGATGGTCCCTCTAGGGGAAATGAAGGATTTTTGCAGGAGCCAGACAGAGGAGATCATGAATTGGAATTGGAAAATGATGATTTTTCCTCTGTGGATTTTGGCGGAGTACCAACAGCGGAACCAAGGACGCTGGAGGAGAGAGCGATTAGCGCAACTGCAACGAAAGAGACACGGCCAAAAAGGGTTATCAATAGACCTCAGAGGTTTCAGTGAGGATAACTGGTAGAATTGCAGCTAAGAGGAAATAAACCTCAGAAGGTCTTTTGCGAAGGAGAAATTCAGTGTTTATATGTTTATGGTTTAAGTCTCCTTCGTGTTTTATTAGAACTGTTAGTCTTATATTGGTGTGAGGTAAATCTTTTCTTGCAGAGTCCATTACAAAAAATAGACATATTTGGTAATTACATGGATAATGTATAGTCTTAAACGAAATAAGCTGAGAATGGTACGATCATCTTTTTGTATAAAGAGACGGACCTAGACTGGATGTCATAATAATAACTGATAAATGTGTATAACTGTGCAAGAAGAAGAGGTAAGTGAAATTTTGGATTTTTTAAATTTTTGGAAATTTTTTGAAATTGTTTATATTTTATGGAAATATTATATCATTTTGATTTTGAAATTTACTGGTTACATAATGAGGGTAGACCCCTCAGAGAAGGGATTGTCGTAAATTAAATTGATCAAAATGACCCGTATAAGCATTACAGGAGGGATCAAAATCATCTAGCGGTTTCTGGAAAAGGCCATAGGAGAATTCAGTCAAAGGCTAACAGTGCAACCTTTCACCCTTCACCTAGCAGCTATAGGAAAAAGCCCAGAGTACCATAAAAATAAGAACAGATCAAATGGCAAACAAATGAAACCTCTTTCCCCACACAACAAAGTGGGATGGAGGGCCCAATACTTAACTTTAAGTCAGGCCTGAAGGCCGGCACCAGAGTTCTGTTTACTTTAGCTAAACAGTCCAAACAGACCTTTCTGGAATACCCACTGTTAGGTTGAGTGGGTACTATATTTCCATCTGTATGAGGGTCGAATTCAGGGACACTTGGGTAAATCATTCGAAAAGGAAACTAGTTCACATCCCCTCTGTAAGGTCACCTTGTAACGAGCCGAAAATAGTCATGTCACTTCCTTATTGGTCAGGGAACCCAGTTCTTTCGTGTTAAGCCAATTAGGAGTCTCCGTTCTGTGACATCACGGGGCAGAGACTCGACCACTGGGCGGGGTTTGGGTGATTCCTATATTTACCACAGATCTGAGACATGGAGAAAAAACGCACGGAGACCAGCAGACCACGTCGACGCACGGAGAGCATCATCTTGAGACGACCCCCAAAACCTACGCTGAAAACCTATCCAATCGAGACGTGCTGCAGATGCTTTTAGACAATAGAAAAGTTGGCGAGAACTTTAAGCTGTGTGGATCTTCCAATAAACGACGGCCAGACTGTCTTTGTACCTTTAGCGCCTGGCTCCGACTCCAAATCATTTATAAGACAATTGAACAGAACGTGTGAGTACAACAGCAGAGATACTATAGAGATCCACTATACGATCCTAAGACTTTAGTAGATAGATTCATTAAAGAGACACGTTAACGTTCCTTGCCAATCAGTCACTGTCTTGCTTGATGTAATGTAATGTAACGTTATTTATCCTAATTGGTCGTCGGCAGCAGCAGCACCTGTAGGCCTAAGACAGCTACTGTAATTTTACAATGTTGTCTTGCAGAGGTAAATTACCTGGTATAGTGGCTCACAACTCAAGGCAAGTCTATGTGGTCTGGAAGGTTTCATGCTTTACCGGTGGTTACAGTCAATAGCTCTTTCAGGTTGTTGACCTTTACTGTGTCAGAAAACCACAGACTTCACCACTGTTTATAGTACTATGATGTTTCTTGGCAACGTGATATATGTGGGTAAATGGCCAGAGAGAATAAGATATTCCTTTATTGATCCCCTTGGGGAAATTCAGGCATCATAGCAGCAGGGGGGAAGGGGGGGGGGTACAGGTAGTAAAAACAACACAAGCAGTGTAAACAAATAGGTCAATATAATTTACTATCTAACTAACTGAAAAATATATTCACAATATTCACAGTGTCACATAAGGTGCAGTATGCATAAGGTAGTGTTATAATTTACTATCTACTGAAATATACATTGTTCACAGTATCACAGTATCCGCCTTCCCTGGTTAAAAGAGAGAAGAAGAAGATTTTTTTTTCTTTTTTTTAAGAGCCCTAGAAATCAAATAAACATGTTTAAAATGAATAATATTTACTAATTTTAAGTATGTTTGTGTTTCCAATGCACAATATAACGTTAATATATCAAATATAAATAATTGTTTCCATTAACAGGAAGTGACTGTCTGCTAGAGAATAATACCACCTCTATACTTTCCATAGCCGCATTTCTCCTGGGCTAGACGCATAGCGCTTACAGTGGGCGTGCACTGGTTTCATCGCTGTACTGTCGCAGCCAATCAGTGCGTAATTCGCTGTGCGTTGAAATATGATGTGTTATGATGGAAACCGGGCGCGTTTTAAAGCGATCTATTATCATCTAAGCAAGCAGCGTCAATCATTTCCGTAGCCGCATTTCTCGGAGACGCTCTCTGATTGGCCGACGTCAGTTTCTACACTGGGAAAGCGTAGGTTAAGGTAACGTTAGAGTTTGTCTTAGAGCGTGACGGCAAGTTCTTTCGACGGTTAAGCTTAGGCACTCTTTCAAAGTTGGTTAAGGTTAGAGTTTGTCTTAGAGCATGGCGATAGAACGCCAGGTAGTTTGCAGGCTGTTCGACGCGGAAATGGGCAAAGACAGACTCATTCATTCATTCATCACAGTACTGTTGTGTTGTGCTAACAAGCTAATAGCTGGATGCAGCCTGGACAGAGTGGATATACATCAACAGTCTGGGACTGTGGGACAACAGTGGACATAATTATACACTTTATCAAGCCCTCCTCGACCACGTAAACAGTGAGTTAATTTGGTCTCTCTCTCTCTCTCTCTCTCTCTCTCTCTCTCTCTCTCTCTCTCTCTCTCTCTCTCTCTCTCTCTCTCTCTCTCTCTCTCTCGCTCTCTCTCTCTCTCTCTCTCGCTCTCTCTCTCTCGCTCTCTCTCTCTCTCTCTCTCGCTCTCTCTCTCGCTCTCTCTCGCTCTCTCTCTCTCTCTCTCTCTCTCGCTCTCTCTCACAGCGTGTTGTTGTTGTTAATTTCGCCGCCGGTGACGCATAAT
Source organism: Notolepis coatsorum (assembly GCF_963971535.1). Taxonomy (NCBI): domain Eukaryota; kingdom Metazoa; phylum Chordata; class Actinopteri; order Aulopiformes; family Paralepididae; genus Notolepis; species Notolepis coatsorum. The sequence goes on along the minus strand of NC_140178.1, from coordinate 62,151,096 downwards.
GAATGAATGGTAACTTGTTTAAAATGTCAAGATATATATATGTGTTCATTATTGCATTGATCATACGTGTACTAGTCGACTTAACGTTGGTAAGTCGCGCCCACCCAAATGTAGTTCACACTGGCCGCCACTGATTGACTGAGAGAAGAGAGAGAGGGACAGAGAGAATGACTGAGACAAGAGAGAGAGGGATGGAGAGAATGACTGAGACAAGAGAGAGAGGGACAGAGAGAATGACTGAGACAACAGAGAGAGGGACAGAGATAATGACTGAGACAAGAGAGACAGGGACAGGTTGAACGGTTTCCTCTCCCTCATTTCCCCAAGGGTTTAGGTTCTGGTAAGAGAGATCTGTGTGCAATGTCATCATTTATTTTGCTTTGGGGGCGTCAGGTCTTTGCTCCATGCTGCCATCTGGTGAGACGAGTGAGACATTGTCAACAAGAGCCCAGCCTCGTATCGCTGTATCACAAAACAGGAATTAAAGAGCAAAAACTCTTGTTTTCAAATAAACTCCTGGTCATTATGAAGGGAACATATTATGGAGAATGGATTTGCCAAATAATAATGATAATAAAAATAAAAATAATAATACATCAGACTTATATAGTGCTTTTCAGGGTACCCAAATATGCTTTACATGGTGGGATTAAAAACAAATACAAACAACACTCTTTTATAATGATAAAGTTATTAATATAGATACTTAAAATAGATTTGTAGGGAGAAAAACATACAGTATAGGGGGTGACAGCAGTTTAGGTGGGGCATGCCTGCATGAAGAGGTGGGTTTAGAATGTTGGCAGACAGTGTGGGGACCTAGTCTTTACAGAGATACTCCTTGCCGTTTGCCATGGTTTTGAACTTCAGATTAACAAATGGTAAATGGTAAATGGCTGCTTTTTTATATAGCACTTTTATCCAAAGCGCTTTACAATTTGTTACTCACATTTTACCCATTCACTCACACATTCACACACCGATGGCGGAGGCAACCATGCAAGGTGCCAACCTGCTCATCGGGAGCAATTAGGGGTTAAGTGTCTTGCTCATCAACACGCTGCCTGGGAGGAGCGGGAATCGAACCGGGAACCTCCGGATTGCCAGACGACTGCTCTACCTCCCGAGCCACTGTCGCCCCAAGCCCAAATGCTCAGAATTATTGGGACTTTGTGATGTGACAAGGAATCAATTAACTTTAATGAATCAATTAGCTGTGCTTTTTGGAACCTGGAACATTATAAAAAGAAATTAATAAATGACTGTCGGGTAGCCAATTCAGGGAACGGAATAATTCATTTTAAATGTGGTGTGTGCTATACCCACGAATACAAGGGAAGAAAGAGGTGCTGGAAAATTAATAAATACAATTTGAACAAACATGTTCCACAAATTCAGAAAGGAAATTGTTGAAAAGATAGAAAATATGTAAGTTTAAAATTATATATGAGGTTCTGAATGGGCTTCATCATCAGTCCCAGGGTCCGAGAACATAGAACTTGAACTTACTCAGCACAGTAAGGACCATTGAGACTTTGAATTCAGATAAAACATTTTAAATAAACACTAACATTGGAGTAAGGCGGTTTTGGTCCTATAACAGCATTATACACATACCCCATCCCAGACACCTCTGAGGGACACACTAAAACATGGTATGTTCGTTGTGTATCACCGCATTCAATGGGTGGTTAACACACTCAGTGCCAGCTATTAGACCCGCTGTAGCAATGCCAACGCTTTAAAAGATAGGAGTGCGTCACCTTGTTTGTAGAGCTAAATCTATATTCTATATTATAGCCATGGATACAATACTCTTACTTCCGGTCAAAATGCAACAAAGAGATAATTTTTCCATGCATACATTCGCTCGTTATACCGTGGTAAATATAAGTATAATTTCAGAGTGGTCTGGGGTAATCCCGAAAGGCTGAGCCTTATACGTCAATTCTATTATAATCGTTGGCATTTCTTGCCTGGACACACTACTATCCCCAAATCAAATCTATATAGTAGTAGTAGAAGTAGTATTATGTTTCATCATGAATGCATGAAAGGGGGGGGGGGTCGTTTCTGATTATTTGATTACCAGTAACGGAATTCGTATTGAACACTAAAAACGCTTATCAGCCCGATTGATATAAAAGCATTCCACGATCAAGCTAAAATTGACGTCAGATAGTCCTTACCTGTGATCGGGAGTATTCCAAAAATAATATTCCAATTGTTTGATCGCCATCTAGTACATCCGATGTCCATTTGGTCCACGGCATAACCCACCACAACATATGGATCGGGGATATTTGACGCGCTTCAATGGAACCGGGAGAACTGCTCGACTGGCCCGACCCAGAGAACTGCGCCCGGTGACATTTGACCATTGCACAGGCCAAGATATAAGGTTTCAAAGGGTGCTCGATACCGCCGTCTAGCTGGATGCGGCCGGTATTGCACTTTGGCGATCTCAGACTCATTCCCTATGGTAACACCAAGGTCCCTGGATGAATAATGAATACAAATACCGGAAAAAAGGAAAAACGATCCAAAAACTACTTTTTACGTTTTTGGCACAACCGTTGGCGCCCAATAACGACTGTTTACGTTTTTGGCACCCAAAGTGTTAATCCTAATTTTATGTCTTAACCATAAACTTTATTAGAGTGAATGTTCAAACCTCAACTCTAACCATAATCATACTGTAGTTAGATAGTGGTGAGAGCACTCGCCCACAACTGCCGGTTGTAGGGAGGGTAGAAGCCTTGCATCACGTGTCCCCTCCGATACACGAGGAGGCAGCCTGTCACATCTTTTCACCTGCCAGCACGGACTCTCATTAAAAAATTAAAGAGAGTGTTAAGGTAATGTGGTATAATTATGTCCTCATGTAAATATATCCCCCTCCCCTGTGTTCCCTTTACCTGTGCCCCCCCCCCCCTCTGTGGAATAAGACACTCCCCTCCCCTGTGTCCCCATTACCTGTACCCCCCCCCCCCCATCTGACCTATCAAATGGGACCACACCCCCTCCTGTTAACTATATAGATCTCCTCTTGAGATCTATCCAGGCTTCTTACCTGGGTAATTTCAGCTGATCACCTGGGGCGAGAGCCTCAGCCATTCTCTCTATGTATTCTATCTGTTTGGTTAATAAACCTTGTTATTATCCAAGCCTCGGTTGACTGAGACATTCTTCATCAGGATATCCACAAATATCCCACAGTAACATGTCTTTAGAGAGTCCCCAACTCTATTTCTGTGCCATACCCGAGATTTCTCTGGTTTAGATCCTTTGATATTTTTCCTTTGATCCCCATTCTAAACACTCGCGCGGACCTGTCTGTGTCTCCCTGGCACCGCTGCCTACGTTAAAATTGCAATGACGATCGTGCTCTGTGCTCTCTCTCTGTGCAACCCCTCCCCCTCAAAGTGAATCAGCACAGAGCAATCTGTCGGAGATCCGATCGCCTAAACCAATTGTTTCCCGTATTTTAGCCGTGCCCAATGCACACGAATAATTGCAATCACGATGGGATTACTGGGATTATTTATTTTGGAGTACTTTCTGACTAAGGTAAGGTTTATTTTAGGTCTATTTTACCGAACCTAAAACATGCTTTTGTTTCGATCACAGCGGCGTCTTTTAACAAACCTAAAACATGCTTTTGGTAACGATGCAGCTTTGTAAAATGCCCCCCCCCCCCACCTTGATGATTTTGTGAAGAAACATCTATATATGGTATATACCTTTGATTTGGAAATAATATAGGTTTCAGGCGAGCAACCCGTGTTAATTTTGGCAGCTATTTTCATTTTAGTTTTAGTCTTAGTCATGACTCATGTGTCAAGTGCTCCTTTTTCGTTTTCATCATATTTAGTCATCTTCATTTATTTTTCGTTTAGTCAGTTTTAGTCAACTAAATGTCTGAGCATTTTAGTCTTAGTCAGTTTTTGTCTCAATTTTGTCTTTTTTGTTTTAGTCTAGATTTAGTCGACGAAAACGGATGACATTTTTGTCTATTTTTAGTTCATGGAAAAAAACTTCAGAAAGTCAGAAATAGTCAACATGGAACATTTTCTGATTTAAATTGCGTATTTATTTTTTAACCTATAGGAGAATCTGAGTCGGCAGCACAAGTGATACACAGGAAGTATATGTTGGTGTAGACAGGAGCGTAGCTGTAGATTGTGGGCCCCATGAAAGAATGTATCTGTAGGCCCCCAGTGAATGCGAGCGCGCGTAAGCGCGCAAGCAAAAAGATTTTTGGCCATTTATTTATTGATGAAAACGCATAATATGGTTTTTACCTATACATTCGGATCAGCAGTTCAGCACCTGCACTGTTGGTGGGTGAGCCTAGTAAAGGATGTCGCATTGCGTTCATCTTCAATGAATGGACCAATGCAATAGTCTACCAAAGCCCCCCCTCTCTCTATATATATCTCACACACACACACACACACACACACACACACACACACACTTCAGAAACAAACATAGGATCAATGAGAGCATCAATAAATACACCTGAGTGATGTCTACTAAAAAAAAAAAAAAAAACATCCTAAGCTACCCCTCCCCAGCTACGCCCCTGGGTGTAGACATGGTCCAATGTATTGTTGTTCCTACAGTATATGTTGGTGTAGACATGGTCCAATGTATTGTTGCTCCTACAGTATATGTTGGTGTAGACATGGTCCAATGTATTGTTGCTCCTACAGTATATGTTGGTGTAGACATGGTCCAATGTATGCATCAAAGAGAGCATTACGGATGTGGTGACGTTGTTTCTGACCAGAGAGACGACGCTGAACTCTGTCTTCTGTTTGCTGTGTCTTTCCTTTCTCTCTGCCATGTCTGTCCTCTCTCTGCTGTGTCTGTCCTCTCTGTCATGTCTGTCCCCTCTCTCTCTGCTGTGTCTGGCAGCGGTTTATTCTATAACAGGATACTGTAAACTAAGTAAACAGAACACACAGTAGTACTAGTAGTAGTACACACTGATTGCAATTTGCTTGCATAAAAACATTATATAAAATCACATTCTGAGGTCAGTGTTAAAGTGCCACATGGAAGCGGTCTGGTTAGTGGTTAGAGTTAGAGGTGGTCTAGGTCTGGTTAGGGTAACTTAGGGGTAGTTAAGCATTCATTATAATTTATTATTATTATTTAGATAGATGGATGTAAAGGGCTAGACCAACTCTTAACCCCTATCCGGACCTAGACTACCTAGTCACAACCCTAACTTAGGGGTTAAAGTTAGAGGTGGTCTAGGTCTGGTTAGGGGTTATTATTAGAGGTGGTCTAGGTCTGGTTATACTGATCCGATACCAGTGCATACATAACAAAAAAAAGAAAGTTATATTATATAAATTATAAAACTTTTTTTCTTTTCATTTTTACAGCTACTGTTTTATATATACTGTTTTTTAGTAATAACTAGAAAGTAATGGTATTTATTCAACAACAGTTGATTGTATAGATTAGTATTAGTATCATTAATTGACAACTAAGCTCAATGAGTTCACCCACGGAATGGTTGTTGGTACATTGGTTCCACACGGACGTTAAACGTTATTGCGCACTTCCTATCCAGAAAGGCTCCGGTTCAGTTAGCTCCTAGCAGAGGATCTGTTGTGATTTTTAATGCAAAATAAATATTCAACATTCTCTTTTGAGACTCCGCCTCAGACTCTTATCATTTGGCACTAAAAGCTAAACATTGTCACCGGTATGGCTGTCTGCATTATGTCATTAATTGTGTGCGAGAGGTCGATCAGTTAGCCACGTTAGCATGAGCTAGGTTAGCCACTAGCTAACGCAAGCTAGATGGAAATACAAACAATGTGTTATGGTTTGTAACCGACCTCAAACGCAACGGCACAGACAGGAAGTTCAGAGTTAGCCAAATGCTAGGGCGTATTTATTTACAGAGTCAAAAGAAGGATAAGGTACAATAATCAAACAAACAAGGAGACTGCCTTCGGCAGAGTCATCTGCCGCTCTGCAGAATCCTCCTGGTGATAGTGGTGGGGAATTGGCATGTGACGTTGTAGCGGCTCTGCAGATACTCCCAGCAGATAGTGGTGGGGAATTGGCATGTGACGTTGTAGCGGCTCTGCAGATACTCCCAGCTTTCGCTCAAGGTGGAAAACGGAGAGAGAGAGAGAGAGAGATATCAGAAACAGTCCAACGAAACACAGAGGCAGTGTGGTTCCCTCCTCCCTAGCTGGGTCCAGAACCAATTGACAGTGACGGTCTTCAGTGTTTCTTCAATACACACAATCAGAATAATCCAGAACCAATTGATAGTGACAGTCTTCAGTGTTTCTTCAATACACACAATCAGAATAATCCAGAACCAATCGATAGTGACAGTCTTCAGTGTTTCTTCAATACACACAATCAGAATAATCCAGAACCAATCGATAGTGACAGTCTTCAGTGTTTCTTCAATACACACAATCAGAATAATCCAGAGGGGTTTGGTTCCACTCACCCAAGCGCAATGCGTAAAGCGGGCAAAACGAGGCGCAGCTCCAAACGGGGAACAAGGTTCTCAACAGCGGTTCTCCACAGAAAGGTCCTGGAGAGAGAGTAGACCAGGAACAGCAACGGGGAAAAAGCAGGCAAATGCAGTTGTATTCCAGAACGACCCGACAACGATAGAAGGAAGGTCCAGGTATATAAAGCCCTCTGGGGCGCTGATTAGCACACACATCAGGTGCGTGATGGTAATTGATACTTAACCTAGAAGTGTGCGTTAGGCAACGGACCAATCATCACAGCACCCCAAGAAGCGTGTGGCGGGGAAAGAACCAATCCTCACACAATGTAGTTACGTTACTGGTGAATAAGTGATTTACCTTGGAATACTCCTTTGCCAACTTGCTGTACTTTGCTTGCAGGTCTGCAGCTGGATTATGAATAGTCCCAACTTTAGCCAAGGTAACGTTCAGCTAAAACTAGCTTTTCAAATAGCTCCAGCTAATGCTAATAACACAGAGCTCCCGTCAGCCGTCACTGTTCTGTCGGGACGATGGCATTAAGAAAAGTTATAATTAGTTTGTCTTGTCTTGTTATATATCAACATACATGAAGAGAAATTTCGTCCTGGTTTTTGTAAATTCCATTTTTGTGTACTCAGTTGTGGTCAACGATATTTAATAAACGATTTAGTCTCGTTAGCGTCACATGGTATTCAATAACGTGACGTCACGTCTCGTTGTCGTCATGAAAAAAACCTTCGTTGACGAACATCTTTCGTCATCAATTTAGTCAACAAAATTAACACTGCAAGCAACCGGAATGATTTGGGCATATGCATATAACACGTCATATCTTGGGATTTAGAAAAAAATACTGGATTATTTTAAAAAGGGGCGATGTGTAGCGTGGAATAGCGCACAAACTAAAGTATGTAGAAATTAACTGGTTTGTCAGTGTTGGACTATAAACAATGCCTGTCAAATGAGCCATACTATTGTGATAGATTTCGGTCATAATCAGCCAGTATCACCTCGTCACCTGTGTTCGTGAAGTTTCTGCGTTGTGTTTATCTTTTATCTTTTTAAGGTTAGGATTCGATCCCCAGCTGAAAACGTAAAAAATAATTTGAATTTGTAATACCTACACATGTTAAAGGTCCCCTTTTCCAGTGTTTATCATTGTTTTCTAGCAATGGGGTTTGTATCAATGGGGTCTGTGTCTCTAATTCTCATTTTGGCTCATCAGTCTAGTCTCGAGTTCACAAGATCCTCCCTCACTCAACTAAGCCATTCTGATTTGACTGTTTTGCTGACGTGAGTAAGGCACTGGTTGTAGTCACCGCCCACAATCAACAATTCGCTCAACAACAGAGCGAGTGGAATTACGGGTTGACGCGTGCGGTTGCCGACAGAGACAGCAGAGAACGAGCGAGCGAGAGAGAGGGGGAGAGAGAGATAGAGAGGGAGAGAGAGAGAGGGAGAGAGATACATAGAGAGGGAGAGAGGGAGAGAGAGACAGAGCATTTACACACACTCACACTCGCACGGGGAAGGAGCTTCTCCCCTGCAGAGGTTCAACGCTGCAGGTCAGACATAAGGCGGTATGAAGCTGTTCCAGGGGACGGGTGGTGCTCATGTCCAGTATGAGGTAGAAGATCACTGGAATGTCTATATCGATAAATTCACTTAGAGAGACAGAGACAGGGGTTAAAAATGCTCCCATGTCTGCAGGAAAGCAGACATGGGAGCAGATAACAGACATCCTAACTAAACTAGACAGTTTAAGCTAAGGGTCAGTCCCCGACCAGGTGAGATCAGGGTAGGTTGACGGAGAGAGAGAAAAGATGGGTCTTAAGCGAGGATTTAAAGGCTTTGTGACGGCCACACCATTTGCTGCACATCAGCACTAATGTCGGTAACCACTACACTCCCTCTTTCTTTTCATTTTGTCCTTATGCATGGTTTAACATCCATAATACCCATACACAAATCAAATAATGACACCACACATTATTATTGTTTCATATACCATACTTCCATTTTTATTTGCATTATGATATATTACAAGGTCCTAAGTTAGTGCACACTTAGTTTACATTGTTTATCATAATTGTTTGCTCATGCTGTTTCTTTGTCTTACATGTTTGTTTGGTGTTCCGGGCGGTGCTCTGCTCTTCCTGGTGGCAACTGGCAAAAGACCAGTAATTGGAAGAGGCTGGATTTAAATACCAGGAGAGGCTTGCCGGGAGATACCAACTCCATGATAAGAGGGGGGGTGGGGGGGGGGGGGTTAATTAGACAATGATGTTCTACTATGATTTATGTATGTTTTAGCTTGACTCCTACATAAATACATAGTGTTCTTCAAACTAACTGTTCATTATAAATTATAGATGATTAAGGTTAATGTAATTTATTATTGATGATTTGTCTTTCCCCATGTGTCTGTATTGGTTTGGTCAACCAGTATAAATAGGTGTTAGGTATTTTTTGTTTGTTCTGTTTAAGTTGACCCGAGTTCTGTTGGGCCCAATAACAGCTTTTTTGTTTATTTGTTATTGTTGCACTTTTTTGTGGTTTTTGTTCCCTGTATTTATATTTTTGGGAACAATAAACCTTCCTTTGAGCACTCTACCTATGGCTCCTCATGTCTAAGCTGTTTGGTCCCTCACATATGGTGACAGCGGTGGGATCAACCAGTAAAGGGCGTAGGTAGATGATTTTTTTTTTCCTATTTTCTTTTTCCTCAAGCCATGATACGTGGAGGAAAGGCATATCAGCCCACTGGAGCTGATTCGGATGGAGCTACTGGAGAGGCCCCAGGTACTGAGGGCAAGGAGCCAACAATCGCAGACCTGGCTGGTATCATTCGAGCCCACATGGAGCAGCAGCAAGCCCGAGAGGCTCGACTGGACCAGAACGCGGCACGGCAGGATCAGAGGTTCAACGCACTGCAACACCAGTTTGGTCTTCTTCAAATGGAGGTGCAGGCCCAAACGTCCCCAGGCCCCGAACCACCCTTGACCCTGGGGAGTGAAGGCCCAGAACTGGACTCCTTCCATGTTGCTCAGACATCTCATTCAGAAGACATCCGGTCAGGTCAGTCTCGGTTCACACAGGAACCTAGGTTGGAGAAATTGACAGAGTCTGACGATGTTGAGCATTTTCTTATAACATTTGAACGTATTGCAGTAGCATGTTGGTGGCCTAGGGCTGATTGGGCTTTCCGCCTTATTCCCCTACTGACTGGAAAGACCAGGGCCCTCATTCATCAACGTGTTCTACGCACAGATCTGTGCTTACCCTGTGCGTACGATCATTTCTAAGCAAAGAGTGGGATTCATCAATTTCGATTTGAACTTGACTCCGTGCTTACATCTACGCACAGGTCAGACCTGGGCCCTATTCCCCGTACCTGGTTCAACTAAGTCGATCAAGATGTCATTATCCAGATTCAGTTAACCCGATGTTTGAAGCCGGGATTTTCCTGTTCCTCGAAGGTGGATTCAGTCTCGTTAACTCAAGTCAGACTTGAGACCCAGGATAAATGCGCGTGCCCGCCTCAGCCGAGAAGGCAGCAAGTGTCGAGAGCAGAGCTCCTGATTCTCTAGCGGCATTGATTGATTAATTGATTTAAAACTTTATTAACATATTGCAGTACGGCTCAATCGCCTCGCCGACAAGTTAAATGCGTTATCTATAGGCTAATTTTAAGTCCCTCATTACCTCAATCAATCAGATTATATTTCTTTAAACTTGCCTGCTGGATTGAATAATCAAATGAGATCTTGCTAGCGAAAATAATTAGTAAAACTGTTATACAGAATAACGATACGGCTCCCTTACCCATTGATTGATGTATGGTCGATCTTTTACTTATCTTCTCTGTGGTGTAACGGGTTCTTCTTTTGACTTTCACGCAGACGACCGGGGTTCGAAACCCAGTCGTCTCCTTCTTTTTGCAATATAGGAATAATTCAATTTGGTGCACGTTGAGAGCTATATAAAGAATGACATCCTCAATGCATGTAGACTTATAATATTTTAACTTAAAACCAGGCTACCTTAAATAACCAGGCTCATTAATATTATATTCCAAAAAATTATATTGGAAACACGGGGTTTCGAACACCGGTCGCCGGGTTGCCAGGATTGAGCACTACCGCTGAGCCACTGTGCCAGATGGGATAAATTCATTGTTTATACATTAATGAACGAGAGACCCGTGTTTAGAATATTCTTTATTTTGTTGTTGTTGCACCGAGCGAGCGCCACGGTATATAACGTGCATTATTTAGGACAAAGTGAATTTAGTATCAGCATTTTGGGTCTATTTTACATTTCAAAAGACCCCTCTGGAAGAATGGAGCACAAAAACGTAATTCAGAATGGTATAACGCAGATCCTAGACTGTGGGAATAATTTCAGGAAACGCGCTGTCACTCCTTTGCGGGGGCGTGGCGATGGTTGATCCGGCTAACTTGAACTTAAACCCTGCTTTCGACCAGGCTCAAACTTTTGGATCTGTTGTCATGGTGATTTGGGAAATCCAGGTACGGGGAGCCGGAAAGTCCGGCTTAAGTCAGACTTAACCGAAAGTTATCCGGCTAACTCAGTTATCCAGGTACGGGGAACGGGGCCCTGGCGTACCTAGCGCCCAGTGGTAGAATATATTATTACAACAAGGAAATGAGCTTCTGTGCATAATAACACTGGCATGTTCTGTACGAACCGTAGTTCATTATAGTTCATTGTAAAATAGCAACAGTAGTGTAATTATGGTCAAAACCCTATAAATAGCATTTGGAATAATAGATCTTTCTCTCAGAATGAATGCAGCATGGTTTATATAGCGTTATCGGAATATACGGGGTGTAGGCTACTGACTGACTGCGCTCCGCGTAGCTTGATTGATTGATTGATTGAAAAGTTTATTAACAGATTGCAGAATGGGTACAGTACAGTACAGCTCAGTACATACAATTGTTAATTGGGGATGCAGACCAACTTTCGTCTTGTTTACATCAGGGTCCCCCATTTTCAATTCATCATAAATCATAAAGCTCAACTCGTTATTATTTTGCGCACAGACCGCCGAAACACGGGAACGTTTTGATTATATTTAAAAGGCTTTACGTTAAACGAAACAAGTGGAATTTCGAAGCTGTAAGCAGAATAAGTCATATGAATATAGTGTTCTTCCCCCTTTTTACTGTATAAGAAAGAATAGAAAACGCATTGCAATGACACCATGCAGATAGTGGACAGACTATGTATATGATGGGATTCAAGTTCGCGTTTTTGTTGCTCATAGGCATGCTGTCAGAGTATGATATCTTAATCAAACATTCTAGAACATTTGTCGTCACAGATCATGTCCTAATAGAACATAGGCTATGGCATGGATCGTGATATTGTGTGGACTGTTATTATTACTGTACCGGTACCACCCATTGTGACAACAGCCTTGTGAGTCCCGCACACAAACATGATGGAATTCAAGTTCATGTATTGAAAGGCATGCCTACATCATACATGCAGTGAGATTCATTGTTCTTGTATATGCTCTCTATTATTGTTTATATAGGCTACCCAATACTGACATCGAAATAGATTGTAGTATGCCTCTAGAAATCATATGCAGCAGGTAGAAAATTGACGGGAGATCCATCGCGATTTGGAATAGAATTGAGGAGAACTTTAATCCCTGGGTATCAATCAAACAACACGGGAAAAGGCAGTCATATTCCAGCGCGGTCTTTATTAGCCGACAACAAAATAGATGCCTCTAAAAATCATATAGCCAATCGAACACAACTAATAAAGGCATTCATATTACAGCACGGTTATAATGACACACAACCAACGCCAAACAGTGGTCAACGAACGGTCTTTATTAGTATTCTGAGCTGTCCAGGCAGAATTGCAGCAATGGTCTTAGGGAGCCGTTGATATCTGACATCACCGTTTACAAGTCCGCCTTTTATTATTTATCCCATAATACGCGATAGTGTCTTCTTGGTTCGACAGCAGTGAACAATCTTCGTGGAGTTTCTCAGGGTTCCGCTCGGGTCAGTCCATTATTTCACATCCCATGGGGGGTGTTTCCTCATTTTCATGACTGTAACTGAGGGGTACAATTCCCTGACTGTATTGATAAGTATGGTATCATTAAACCACTACCGCTTGATGTACTTTAACTTCTGGCCATACAGTACACGATATCTAAGTATGATGAACACTTTCCCACATATGAAATCATGTCCACACAAATATAACAGTCGAAGGTTTAATATAGCAAAAGGTATATACAACATTCACTTAATTACATTTATGATTTGAATGCACTTGTAAGGCAAATGAGTATTCGTAGGCAAATCAACACTGAATGTCCAATCTCTGGTTACGCAGGAAGCAAGTATACAACCTGGTTCTTTAGGGAACTATAGCGATGGTACTTAAGGATTATAGCGGGATACTAAAGGGGTCCTGCTGGTTGTAAGTCAGTAGGGGGGGGGGGGGGTTTGGAGAGCCGTCAGCTGCATCCCATCTGGCCAACGATTCCTGGGGAGAATTCAGGTACAGAACACAGTGCCCGCAGGATCTTGATCCACAGATGAATACACTTGGGCCCTCTTGTAGACGGTAGCTGTAGGCTGTAGGTCCACAACGAAGGAGAAGCGAGGCGGCCTCGGTCTGGGTTGAGCGCCGTCTCACCTGGGCTCCTCTCGGGGGTAATTCCAACACTCACCGGCGTTGGCTGTTATCCGCTCCACAAATCAAAGCACCCAAAGCAAATAGATATTCCATGCCGTATAGGCTCAGCAGTCGTCCGGGTAGGTAATCCAATGTGCAGGTCCCCCTCGGTCCTCGTCTAGAACTCCTCGGATGCAAGCACCACACGTGGTCTGCCCAGCCTGGTTAAGCTTCTAGATAACACGAGGAGGCGATGGGGGTGCTATTCACTTTAGAACTCGATACCGCACGATGCACCATACATAATAGACTATTATTAACTTAATAGAAATACGTCCCACTCGACGGTACAGTGCCAAACTATGACAATTCAGCTATGAATTTACACGAGGTCTCAATGCCTATTCTGGGGCCAAATAGGCCATACTGCACCACACGTGGGTCGTGGGTGAGGCTTCACGTCTGTTACTAGGTTGGAGGGTAAAGGACTAATGGACTAAAAAGAAAGTTCTACTTTACTTGCGCCATATTTATATGCACGGTGAACAAATAGTACCATTCGTATTTCGGTAACCGTATTCCTACGCGGAACCGGGGCTAGTTGGGACATGTTCGTCGGCACTATTGAACTTGACTCAAGGGGCTTGTCTGCTGGCGCCAGGTTCTTGTCCAATGAGAGAATGAACTATTATGGGCTGTAGTAGACTAAAGGGATATTCAGTGTATATGTACAAAGAATATACAAGGGATATCAAACGATATACAAATACTATTAAATATATATCCATAAATAAATATATATATTCAGTTTAATCTGATCCTTCACAACAATGACCATATATGGATAATCATGCACGAGCATTGACGGTAGAACAAAGTGGTATTCATCAACACGGAGGGGCATAGAGCCTGCGTACGCACCGTGTGATGAATCCCGACTTCCCTGTGCGTACACTAGTTCTACATTCCGTGCTTACGTGTGGAAATAGAAATGTTCTACGCACACTATTGATGAATGAGGGCCCAGAAGTGCAGATGTGCATATGGATGTGGATGAGTCTCTTGAGTATGAACTGGTTAAGACAGCTATCCTCAGGAAGTATGATATAAACCCTGAGACCTACAGGCAAAGATTCCGCTCACTGGAAGTTGAGCCGGAGGAGACCCCCAAGGAGCTGTATGTGCGATTGAAAGAGCTTTATTGGAAGTGGGTCCAGCCTAAGGGTAAGAGTATCGAAGAGATTAGTGAATTTATAATCCTTTTTTTTGTATCCACTTTTTCTCCCATTTTCTATATTTTCTCCCATCCCAATTTCGTATCATCCAATTCAACCCTCCCCTGTCACGGACGCTGTTTCTTGCCTCCCACAAGCCGGCTGCAATGTGGACTAAGTCATACATAGCACAAGTCCCCTCCGGTACTTGAGGTAACAGCAGTCGCATCTTTTCACCTGTGCAGCTCGATCTCTCAGTGGCGAGGAGTAACGCGTGGGAGGCTCACGCTGCCCCCGACACTTCCTGATTCTACTGCGCAGGCGCACCAACCGACCTGTAGGAGTCGCTGTCCACAACGCCCGATCCCCACCCATCAGTTTCCCACCCCCTAATACGGCCAATGTGTATTAGTACGGACGACCAGCTAAACTGAAAGCAAATGTGGAGCGCTGGGCTCGAACTGACGAGTAGGGCTGCAACTAATGACTATTTTGGTAGTCGACTAATCTGCCGATTATTTTTTCGATTAGTCGACTAATCGAAAACCAATGTAAACAACAACAACAACAACAACAACAACAACAACAACAACAACAACAACAACAACAACAACAACAACAAAATGATTTTTTTTTTTTTTTTTTTTTACTACCTATCTTTGTGAAAGTGGCTTCTCAGCTCTGGTCCAGCTGAAGACAGAGCAGAGGAACAGATTGGACATTGAGCATGACCTCAGAGTTGCTTGTCTACCATCACCCCAGACTTTGAGACTCTTGTCAGGACCAAACAACAACATCATAACATGATGATCCCATAGCAAATTAAAATAATGACTCATGAAACATTTGAATTTGGATCTTGCAACTTTAAATGAAATGTATTTGAAATGTTGAAGAACAATACAGTCAGTCAGTGCATTGAGTCAAGTGCAATCACTCATAACAAGATAAATAAATTAAATAATACAAAATTGGTGTACTTTAAGTTTAAATAACTAAAATAATAATAATAAAAAAAGAAATAACTAGCAGCAGCATCTGCCCCCAGCACCACGGCTGATGGGGCTGTAACTTGGTCCAGGACCAGGAGGGGAGGGTGACGTACTGACGTTGTGGAACAGCTGTAGGGGGAGAGGGGGATGAGTCAGATCAGACAGACTTCTAGGTCTTTTGTTTGCTGGGTGTGAGAGGAGTCCATGTGTGTGTGTAATTGTGTATGTGTGTGTGTCTTACTCTGATCGCTGTGTGAGAGTGAGAGGAGTGTGTGTACTGTACTGTGTAATTTGTGTATGTGTGTGTCTTACTCTGATCGCTGCGTGAGTGAGAGGACTGAGGAGTATGTGTGTGTGTCTTACTCTGATCGCTGTGTGTGAGTGAGAGGAGTATGTGTGTGTCTTACTCTGATCGCTGTGTGTGAGTGAGAGGAGTATGTGTGTGTGTCTTACTCTGATCGCTGTGTGTGAGTGAGAGGAGTGCGTGTGTAATGTATTGTGTGTCTGTCTGTCTGATGATCATCATCTCTTGCAGGGGAACACAGTACACCAATTTCTTTAAATTGCAGTGGGTGCGAGCATATCGTCATGCTCTGTACTTTAAATAACTACTAAAATAATAATATTAAAAAAAGAAATAACTAGCAGCAGCATCTGCCCCCAGCACCACGGCTGATGGGGCTGTAACTTGGTCCAGGACCAGGAGAGGAGGGTGACGTACTGACGTCGTGGAACAGCTGTAGGGGGAGAGGGGGATGAGTCAGATCAGACAGACTTCTAGGTCTTTTGTTTGCTGTGTGTGAGAGGAGTCCGTGTGTGTGTGTGTGTATGTGTGTGACAGACAGTGGTGGTATTGGTGGTGTATGTTAGTAGTGGTGGAGTTAGTAGTGGTGGTATTGGCGGTGTTAGTAGTGGTGGTGGTGGACTGGTGGTGTTAGTAGTGGTGGTGGTGTTAGTAGTGGTGGTGGTGTTAGTAGTGGTGGTGGTGTTAGTAGTGGTGGTGTTAGTAGTGGTGGTGGTGGTGTTAGTAGTGGTGGTGGTGTTAGTAGTGGTGGTGTTAGTAGTGGTGGTATTGGTGGTGTTAGTAGTGGTGGTGGTGTTAGTAGTGGTGGTATTGGTGGTGTTAGTAGTGGTGGTGGTGGTGTTAGTAGTGGTGGTGGTGTTAGTAGTGATGGTGGTGGTGGTGTTAGTAGTGGTGGTATTGGTGGTGTTAGTAGTGGTGGTGGTGGTGGCGTTAGTAGTGGTGGTGGTGTTAGTAGTGGTGGTATTGGTGGTGGTGTTAGTACGTGTCTTACTCTGATCGCTGTGTGTGAGTGAGAGGAGTGTGTATGTATGTGTGTCTTACTCTGATCACTGTGAGTGAGAGGAGTGCGTGTGTGTGTGTGTAATTATAATGTATTGTGTGTCTGTCTGATCATCATCATCTCCTGCAGGGGAACACAGTACACCATTTACAATTTCTTTAAATTGCAGTGCAGGAACGTGAGCATATCGACATGCTCTGGAGTGAGGCTGGCCCGCTTCTTTGAGGCGATGTTCCCAGCTGCTGAGAAGAGACGCTCAGAGGGAGTGGAAGTAACTGGAATGCACAAGTATGACTTGGCTTGTGATGCAAGGGTTGGGTACTTTGCCTCATTCAACTTCCACCAAGACAGGGGATTTTCTGTCTTTGAGATGGGCTGCTCTCCAAAGTACATCAGCACTTCGTTAATGATCGCTTGTGTGCGTGCATCCTGATCATTGCTCTCAGTGTCACTGTCTGTTGACTCACTTCCAAGCAGTGAATCGAGAGCTGAAACAGACCTAGTTGTCTCAGCTGAGGCTGTGGCATTGTCATTAATGTCAAGTTGAACAACAGCTTCTTCATTCCTAGTGGACTGTAGGACCAGAGCTTGTAATTTATTCTGAACAGTGAACCTCTCCTCTGGTGTCAGGAATTTCATTTTTCGGAATCGTGGGTCTAGTGCAGATGCAATGATTGTTTTGCTTGGGTCATCATCTTTGATGGCAAGCTCTGTTGACCAGCGTGTAGTGGTCGCCACTGAAGCAGCCGCCTGGAAGGCCTGCACAGGAGCTGTATCATAGGCAGTGTGGGTGGACTTCAGAAGCCCTCTGACTAGAGGAGGCAGGGCGGAGACGGTCACATAGTTTTCACCACTCAGGTAGACAGTGGCACATTCAAAAGCTTGGAGAGCTTTGGCCAGTTCATCTAGCAGGGTCCACTGCTCAGGCTTGAGGTCCAGGTATTGTTTCCCTC
The DNA here is from genome assembly GCF_963971535.1 of Notolepis coatsorum. Lineage (NCBI taxonomy): Eukaryota > Metazoa > Chordata > Actinopteri > Aulopiformes > Paralepididae > Notolepis > Notolepis coatsorum. The sequence continues at coordinate 62,133,455 of NC_140178.1, read as the reverse complement.
TCTGTGTTACTGCCGGGTCAGACAGAGTCGCAGTCAGTGGCCATCTCTGTTCCAGCAGGCGAGTCACCATGTAATAGAGCTGTTCCACCTGGTAGAGACATCTTGGATAAGTTTGTGTTCCGGGGTGCCCATCTGTTTCTGCTTTATTTTCAGCTTGCTTGAAGCCAGTTCACTCGCTGCTCCTAGTGCTTTACTAATCAGAGGCTGTTTCAGTGCATGATTGATCACCAACTGTAATGTGTGGCCTGCGCAGCAGATGGACACCCATCCATGCTTTTTCTCCAAGATGCCAGCAGCCAGCAGGACATTGGCGCCATTGTCATGAACAACCGCCACAAGCTTGCTTGGAGGGATCTCAAACCTTTCCACAGCCTGCTCAATCCATGTAGCAATGTTGGTCCCAGTGTGCCGTTCTTCGAGTGGCATGGTTGTGAGGCAGAAGCTATTGAGCTTCCAGTCATCACTTATAAAGTGACAGGTGATGCCAAGATATGCCTCTGTCGCAACACTGGTCCAGGCATCAGTTGTCAGGGCAATCTTGTTCTTGTTTGCTTTAAGAGCAATTTTAACCTTAGCAAAAGTAGCTTCATACTTTCTCTCCATGAGCTTTGTAAAATGAGTTCTGGAAGGTAAGGTGTAACCTGAATGGAATGTGGTGACCATCTGCTTAAAGCCCTCATCTTCAACCATCGATAATGGTCTCATGTCTTTAACAAGCATGGTGAGGATGCTCTCTGTGAAGACTCCAGCCATTTGAGGGGTGCATGAGCCTCTCTTCAGGACAAACTCATCCACACGTGTTTGCTTTGCCCTACAATAGAAAGAGAACAAAAAAAACAGAAAGCTGTATTAATTATCATCAGAATTTGTAGGCTATAGTATCAGACTATCAGTTTATTTTTATTAATTATAGTCAGCCTTATATATACCTAGGCTAGAATTAATAATATTGAGATGCAATATCTATGTTTTCCCACTAGAGGGAGTTATCGCTTAAGGGATATTATTTTGTGGACTACAGACAGAGTGACTACAGATATATACGTGAGGTATTTCCGTATCCGGTTGGTCGGCATAACAAACTAAACTAAAAGTGAAGCAGCGCCAGCAACGCTGTAACCTGTACTAACTACTAAGCATGGCGCTGTTTAACGTTACAACATACAGCAGCAGCGCAGCCTCTATAAGCCTCAGCAATAGAGTTCGCATAGCAAGCATTATATTATCCATATCCATGAGACGTTCTGTTTTCCAACGTAAAAAATACAATACTATGGCTAACTACTATTCTAGAACTTACCCATGTTCCGACGTCACCGTGGCTCCGGGGTGCTTTCGTTTTAGATGTTCGTGCATCGCCGTAGTGCTGCTGTGAAATGCCAATTCCACCTTGCATAATCGGCATTTAACAGTTTTCTTCGGTTTGTCATCTGTAAAGAATTCCCACACCTTTGATGCCCTCGGTCTCGCTTTTTTTAATTCATCTCCTCCGTCTTTCTCTCTCCCTTCCGCCATCTCATCTCCTCTGTCTTTCTCTCTCCCTTCCGCCATCGTTCATTCTTTCTTCTGAAGTGAAGTTCTTACCTGCAGGCTGCGCCGTTAAGTACCAGAATGCACTGCAGTCAGACAATGGAAACTATACTGCCCCCAGCAGTTCCTGTAGTGCAGTGGTTCTCAAACTGTGGTACGCGTACCACTAGTGGTACTTGGTGGTACTGCTGGTGGTACTTGAAAACATTTCCAAAAAAGCTAAAAAAAAAAAAAAAAAAAATTATTTTTTTTTTGCAGTCAGGCCACTGAACTTAGAAGCAGGCCAGGCCAGTGTTTCTGGTTGCGGCAGCGCGATAGTTAGATAATCTAAGTGCATGGGGAACAACCAGGAGATCACTGTGACAGTGTAATGCAGTCTAAACAGTCATAAATCTTTAATTCAACTTCAGCCCTGATCATAACCATTTATTTCTAGATTTCTTGTAATGTCAGATAAAAAATGAAATACTCCCACTTTTCTGAAAAGAGTTGGTGTTAAATCTGACATTACAAAAAAGCCATCAAAATATGTGTTGCTGCTAATCATTGACACATGCCTAGCCTGTAATAATCCCCCCAGAAAAATGTACTTTGCATTTGATATATTGTAAATATTTTACTTTTTGTGTGTTTTTTTTAACAATAATTTGTGATGCCATCACACAAACTGGCATTTAAAGGGTAAACATTCAAAAATGTATTGAATATGTGTTTTCTTTTCTTTTTTACAATAATTTGTGATGCCCATCACAAACACTGGCATTTAAAGGGTACAATTTCAAAAATGCCTGCACCAGAATGCAGGAAATTAAGTTTTTGTAACCAAATAATTGTGTGTGAGTGTGAGAAAGAATGACGGACAATTGCTTGCTGAGAGAGAGAGAGAGAGAGAGAGAGAGAGAGAGAGAATTAAGTACATTTGCTTAAATACAGTTGTTCTTAATTTTCTCACTTGCTATGTGAGAATGTTAGTTATTATGTTCTCAATGCCCCTTGCATTGTATGAGTTGTGTGGAAGCGTTTGCTAGTTCTAGTGCTATCCCTTTGTACATTGTGGCTGTGTCTGACAAAAGTTAACAATAAATAATGGTATTAGGAATACATTTGCCTCCTGCGTGAACTGTGCATAGCTGAATAGACTGTATTTTAACGACGGTCATATGGTGGTACTTGCAGAGCCAGCTACGTTCTCAGGTGGTACTTGGTGTAAAAAGTTTGAGAACCACTGCTGTAGTGCATTGCAGTTACAAATGAACATTTGAGCATTGCAGTTACTTATTATTAATTGTTATTGTTATTGTTTTTAATGACTAATCGACGCAACAATATCTCGTCGACGATTTTTCATAATCGACATCGTCGATTATGTCGACTAATCGTTGCAGCCCTACTGACGAGCCCAGCGTCTCCAGCATTTCATGGCGAGCGCCTTGCCCACTACGCCACGTAGCCGCCCTTAGTGAATTTATAATCCTTGAACAATATCTGAACATGTTGTCTCCTGGGCTTCAGGTGTGGGTCAAGGAGCATGACCCCAGAACTGCGGTCGAGGCTGCAGCACTGGCTGATGTGTTTGTGGCGGCCCGAGGGAAAGGCCAGCCATGGAGCCAAGATTCCTGGAAGACAGGCAAGGACAACAGAATACCGTGGTCTTTCCAGCACAACACCAAGTCAATCACAGCTGTGGGTAAGCCTCCTGTACAAGAGAACCAGCCAATGAATACGGCCCTTTCGACATATGGAAAAAGGATAATTTGTTATCTATGTGGGCAGGAAGGCCATACCAAACCAAGATGCCCGAGGAGTTCAGTCAAGCTCACCCAGACATGTTTTGTGCCGTGGCGTAGTTTGGAGCCTGAATATAAAGTTGAGCAAATGAGAGAGGTCCTTGTTGGTATCGATGGCCAGGAGCTCAGGGGCCTTATTGACACTGGTAGCACCCAGACCCTAGTGCACAGGCAGTTTGTACCGCCCAGTATGGTGCGCACAGAAGAGACTGTCCCTATCTGTTGTGTACATGGGGATGAGAAGCCTTACCCTACAGCGGATCTCTATATGAAGATACAAGGGCAGACATATCTTTTGAATGTGGGTGTTGCTGATAACCTACCTTTTCCTGTGTTAGGCCATGACTTGCCAGTGCTCCTCGACCTACTACACCCAAGCCAAGTTTGTAATGTTGCTGTCACAAGAGCACAAGCCAAGCAGGCAGGTGAGACATTTCAGACTCTAAGCACCCTGCCTTTTTACAGTGCTGACTTGGAAGTAGAGCCAGGGAAGCCCCGCAAGATACGCAGGCAGAGAAGGCAGGAGAAGTTTAAGCACACAGTTGTAGATCCACATGTTGAACCAACACCTGAACTGCCTTTGGGTTTTAATCTCCCTACCAATGTGGTTCAGATGCAGCAGGAAGACCCAAGCCTGGTTCCCTGTTTCCAAAAGGCCAACGAGCAGGAAAGGACAGGGACTAAGCCAGACAATACCATGGAAGGGAGTTATGTTATGCAGCACAGTGTTCTATACCGGCAGCTTGGGCCAGTTAAGCAGCTTGTAGTTCCTCGAGCAGCCAGAGAGACTGTACTCTCCTTAGGTCACTCTTTTCCCTGGGCTGGCCACCTAGGAAAACATAAAATCATTGCTCGGATTCAACGCAGTTTCCATTGGCCCGGCTTACGTGCAGATGTTGCCCAGTTCTGTAGGAGTTGCCCTCAATGTCAAAAGACCAAGGGCCCCCCCAGAGCTCCCCTCCAACCTCTGCCTATTATTAGTACTCCGTTTGATCATCTGGGAATGGACATTGTTGGCCCTGTAGAGAGAAGCAAGTCAGGGAATCGTTTCATGCTTGTGATCACTGATTATGCCACAAAATGCCCTGAAGTCTTTCCTCTAAAATCGATCAAAGCCAAGTCTGTTGCTTTCTGCCTGGTACAGTTTTTCTCTAGAGTAGGATTCCCAGAGAGATACTTACTGACCAGGGAAACAACTTCATGTCCAAATTGCTGAAGGAGGTATACCAACTGCTGGGTATCAGAAGCCTGCGAACCACACCCTATCATCCACAAACGGATGGGTTAACCGAGAGATTCAATCAGACCCTTAAGCAAATGCTTCGTAAGTTTGTGGGTGACACTGGCTCTGACTGGGACCAATGGCTTCCCTACATCCTATTTGCCTACAGAGAAGTTCCCCAGGCCTCCACTGGTTTCTCACCCTTTGAACTGCTCTATGGTCATGAGGTAAGGGGGCCTATAACCCTGCTTAAAGAGATATGGGAGGGAGGGAGAGGGAGTGATGAGCCCATTAATGTTGTTTCCTATGTTGTCCAGATGAGAGACAAGTTGGAGAGGATGAGTTATCTGGCACAGGAACACATGTCGGAGGCACAACAGCACCAGAAGGCCTGGTATGACCGGTCAGCCCGGGTAAGGAGTTTTGATCCTGGCCAAGAAGTGTTGGTGATGCTTCCCACTGAAGAGAGCAAGTTGTTGGCTAGGTGGCAAGGACCCTTTAAGGTGAAGAGGAGGTTGGGACCTACCACTTACAAGGTTTCTACCCCTGGGAAGAGACGCTCTACTAGAGTTTTGCATGTGAACCTCCTCAAGGAATGGATGCCAAGATCGGTGAAAGGGGTGTTGCTGATCAGGAGGGTGGAGGATGAAGAGGATGTCAATGAACAGTATCTGCCTGTACCTGCCTCCTCCCTCCCTGACTTGAGCCATCTTCCAGAGGATCAACAATCGCAGGTGAGAGCCCTTTGTGATCCCGAAATGTTTCAGGAGAATCCTGGCCTCACTGATTTGGTACACCATGACATTGTGTTGAATGAGAATGCACCTGTGAGGTGTATGAGTTACAGGATACCAGAGAGACTCCTGATCTCCCTGAAGAAGGAAGTGGACCTGATGTTGTCCCTGGGGATCATTGAGGCCTCAAAGAGCGAGTGGTGCAATCCGATCGTCCTGGTACCGAAGAAGGATGGCACAATAAGGTTCTGTATTGACTTCCGATACTTGAATTCAGTTTCTAAGTTTGATTCTTATCCAACCCCTCGCATTGATGATCTTATTGAGCGCTTGGGTAAGGCAAAGTACTTGACAACCATCGACCTGTGCAAGGGCTATTGGCAAGTCCCTCTGACCCAGGGATCACGGGAGCTGACTGCCTTTCGGACACATGGATTACATGGAGCCCCGGCTACATTCCAGAGGCTCATGGATCAGGTACTGTCCGGGTTGTCTGATTTTTCATCTGCCTATCTCGATGACATTGTCATTCACAGCTCCACCTGGGAAACTCACCTGGAACACCTGGGAGTGATCTTTGAGCATCTGCGATCTGCAGGTCTGATCATCAACCCCTCAAAGTGTGCTTTTGCCAGAACAGAGACTGAGTACCTTGGCTATGTCATTGGAAATGGTGTGATAAAGCCCCAGGTCCAGAAGGTCCATGCCCTAGAGTCCTGTCCACTGCCTCAAACAAGAAAGCAGCTCAAGTCCTTCATGGGAATGTCAGCTTGGTACCACCGGTTCATTCCTAACTACTCTGCTAGGGCTGCCATCCTAACGGATATGACTAGCCTGAAAGGCCCAAACCAGCTCCAGTGGACAACTGAGGCGGAAGCGGCTTTCCAGGACATGCAGCAGGCTCTGAGTAAGAACCCAGTACTGTATAGCCCTGATTTTGATGAACATTTTATCTTGCAAACTGATGCTTCAGATCGTGGGCTTGGTGCTGTTCTCCTGCAAGGGCTGCCAGAGGACCGCCATCCTGTGGCCTTCATCAGCCGCAAGCTGTTCCCTAGGGAGGTGCGCTATTCCACTATAGAGAAGGAGTGCCTGGCGGTGAAGTGGGCCCTTGATTCTCTTAAGTACTACCTCCTGGGAAGGGAGTTCACCGTGGAAACTGACCACAAGGCACTGAAATGGCTGGAGAGGATGAAGGACACCAATGGGAGGATAACGCGCTGGTACCTGTCCATGCAGCCCTTCCGGTTCACTGTTCATCACATCCCAGGCCGGGACAATGCAACTGCCGATTACCTCTCCCGCTGTCCCAGCGAGATTCCTGAAGGGGGGGGGGGTGTGTGTGACGGCCACACCATTTGCCACACATCAGCACTAATGTCGGTAACCACTACACTCCCTCACTACACTCCCTTTCTTTTCATTTTGTCCTTATGCATTGTTTAACATCCATAATACCCATACACAAATCAAATAATGACACCACACATTATTATTGTTTCATATACCATACTTCCATTTTTATTTGCATTATGATATATTACAAGGTCCTAAGTTAGTGCACACTTAGTTTACATTGTTTATCATAATTGTTTGCTCATGCTGGGTGGGGGGTCAGACCTCCAACACCATCACCCTGAGCATCGGGTCCCCCCAGGGCTGTGTTCTAAGCCCCCTGCTGTACTCACTCTACACACACGACTGTGCGGCCAAGTTCAGCTCCAACTCCATTGTGAAGTTTGCCGACGACACGGTGGTGGTGGGGCTGATCTCGGACAACGACGAGAAGGCCTACCGAGAGGAGGTTGAGGTACTGGAACGTTGGTGCCAGGACAACAGCCTGCTCCTGAACATTGGTAAAACCAAGGAGCTGATCGTGGATTATAGGAGAGGACAGCAGGAGACACACACACCACTGACAATTAACGGGGCTACCGTGGACAGGGTGAGCAGCTTCAAGTACCTGGGGGTCCACATCTCAGAGGACCTGACATGGTCAACACACATAGACACAGTAGTAAAGAAAGCGAAGCAGCGCCTCTACCACCTGAGACAGTTAAGGAAGTTCAGAGTATCGGGGAAGATACTCCAGTCCTTCTACTCATGAGCTGTAGAGAGCATCTTGACCGGAAACATCACTGCCTGGTATGGGAACAGCACGGCACAGGACAAGAAGGCCCTACAGAGAGTGGTGCGCTCAGCCGAGCGTACCACGGGTATTGCGCTACCTCCCCTGCAGGCTCTATACAACAAGAGGTGCAAATCCAGAGCCTGCAGGATAATGAAAGACCCCCACCACCCCAATAACAGCCTGTTCCAGCTGCTGAGGTCAGGCAGACGCCTGCGAACTCCAGCTACTAGGACGGAGAGGCTTAGGCTAAGCTTCTTCCCCCAGGCCATCAGAGCCTTGAACAATGAACATTGAGAGACACAGAAACTGAACTATCCACACACAAGCACATACACGACACGCACGCTGAGCACGCTCACACACTAGCAGCCACTTTAACACTCATGCCGCACACACGCACACTTATGGCCAGAGGAAAGGCCACTTAAAGTAGTATAACATCAGGAACAGTGTATTGCACTACTAAAGCTACCTAGCATGTCCTATATGCTCTGTAAATACTAATGTACAGATACCGAGATGGCACACCATGTACCTGTTTATTGCACTGTTTTATTGGATTCTATTAATATGTTGTACCACTGATATTTATTGGATTCTATTATATGTTGTACCACTGTATTGCACATCGTCGCGGGCAAGACCAGCCGCATTTCATTGTATACCTGTATGCCGTGACAATTAAAACTCTTGACTTGACTTGACTTGACTTGATGCTGTTTCTTTGTCTTACATGTTTGTTTGGTGTTCCGGGTGGTGCTCTGCTCTTCCTGGTGGCAACTGGCAAAGGACCAGTAATTGGAAGAGACTGGATTTAAATACCAGGGCCCTCATTTATCAACGTGGCGTACGCACAGATATGTGCGTAACCCGTGCGTACGTTCATTTCTAAGCAAAGTGTGGGATTTATCAATTTGAACTTGTGCTTGACTTTGTGCGTATATTTAAGCACAAGTAGGACCATGCGTACCTGGCGCCCAGCGGTAGAATATGGGGACTGCAGACGGACGGCATAGCTCTCATCAGTTGCATGCATTAGTTTCAACGTGGAAATAAGCTTGACTGACGTGTTCTGTATGACCCCCGTAATTCATCATAATTCATTGTGAAATAGCGATAGTACGTAGTGTAATTATTGTCAAACCCTAAATAGCATGTGGAATAGGTCTTTCTCTCTGAATGAATGCAGCATATGGTTTATATATAGCGTTATCGGATGCACTGACTGCGCTCGCAGGAACTGTTTTCAGAGATAGCATCAGATAGCGATGAATGAATGAATGAGGGGCAGTCTAATTGCAGAGAGAACATAATATTAACTAGAGTCCACTACCCGAGACACCTCCTTCATTTGTACCACAATTTGGGACCCAAATTGGAGCTATAAGCTTAAAAGCTTTTCCGTGCTTATTTGAGAAGGGTCCAGCTGCAGAGCCGGAGAGACAGACAGACAGAGAGACAGACAGACAGACAGACAGATAGACACTGTTCCACAGTGTGTGTGTGTGTGTGTGTGTGTGTGTGTGTGTGTGTGTGTGTGTGTGTGTGTGTGTGTGTGTGTGTGTGTGTGTGTGTGTGTGTGTGTGTGTGTGTGTGTGTGTGTGTGTGTGTGTGTGTGTGTGACTACTAGTCTCCTAGTAGAGACCCCCCCCCCCCCCTCTGGACCACCTCCTTCAATGCATCAATTTGTTATTGTTGCACTTTTTTGTGGTTTTTGTTCCCTGTATTTATATTTTTGGGAAAAATAAACCTTCCTTTGAGCACTCTACCTATGACTCCTCATGTCTAAGTTGTTTGGTCCCTCACAGGCTTCAACAGAGCAGGCGCCCCTGATGATGGCAGGTAATTTATTCCACAGGTAGGGAGCGTGGTAGACAAAGGCTCTGTGGCCGGCGGATTTCTTTTTAACCCTAGGAATCGATAGAAGCCCCGCATTTTGTGAGTATGTGGGTTTGTGGGTATGTGTTAGTATGGGTAGGACTGATATTGTTTAGCTGATAGTGGCTTATCACTGATATATTAGTAACTGTGTGTATGTTACCAATATATCCCTCTGATATTTGCCAGTTGATTAACCGTCTTTTAGTGGGTGATGTCTCTTACTCAGTCGAGGTTTGAACAAGAGTTGTAGGAAAAATGTGATGTCTTCTAAGTTTCTAAATCAACTTTATTACAAAAAGGTTCAATTTACAAGTTAAGTCACGATCCTCCGTCTTCCATCAATAACTAACACACACTCTCTGTATATCAGTATATCTATATCTGTATCTTCTCTGAGTCCTCGTTCATAAACAAAACCTAGACTCATCCCCTAAATCCTCTCATTGGTCAACTCATTCAAAGTGGGTGTAAACTAAACTGGATATTGTCAAATCAGAACTGAGTCCAGCCTCTAACTCATTTACATAGTAACTAGGTAAATCTGTGGGTTAACCTACCTCTCCTAACCTTAGAAGCTTAGAAGGCTTCCTGTGACCTTATTTAGTCTTTACCAGAAACAGCTGTGTGATAGTGAAACAATTAAGTGTTAGTGTGTGTGTGTGTGTGTGTGTGTGTGTGTGTGTGTGTGTGTGTGTGGTTGTGTGATGTTTCCATTTTTGCAAAATGGGTATATTCTGTTTGGTTTTACACAATAAGTCTATCGGTGTGTTGTGTGTGTGTAGGGGCAGGTATATATAAGAATTTTTCTTCTTCCTGTTCCTTTCGGCCATGGGATTTGGTGAATTATATGAATTTGGACTGTGGTAATTCCATGTACGAATAAAAAATAAATGATGAAATGATGATGATGATGATAGTGAAACAGCACTTTGATTGCCTAAGGCTAAATTCATGATATACCATAGGTTGCCAGCTTTATTTGTCTATGGAGAAGTTCCCCTTCTTTGCAGGGCTATAACTTTTTAAATTCTATTGCTAAATTGCCATTATTAGGGCCCATTCAATGTCCTATATGTATTGTTCAGGGTGTATGAACGTTAAACTTTTTCATTCACATATTCATACTAAAATATGATCTAAAGTATAAGTATGTTTTCATCTCTTTCTGCAGCTTTCTCCAGAACGTGATTTATAGCCCCAAATGCATTATATTGATGATCAAATACAGTTTGATAGCAATCGGCGCGATATAAAAAAATCCAACTGGACGGACTTCTGGAAGTTACTACACGTCATCTGATGTTGACCGGATGGGCGAGGGGGCGTTTATAATTCTGTGGGCAGCGTTATACCATTCATCTAATGTGGGTCAAATGTTCATCATAGCAGTTAGTGTCGAACACGGAAATATTACACGCTAAAACTCACCCCAGTCTCCGCGGGCCGTTGGGCGATCAGCGTGGGGTAGTCAGTTTTCCATTATGGGATGTAGAAATATCCGGTCCATTTCCAGCTTGTATACGTCCAAATCATGTTGTTTATCGAGTTATTGGCAACGGATCGCTATGTATTGTGACGAGCTAGAGTGCCGGAACCTATACCGAGTGCCCGGAAGTAATATGGGTGAACAGCACATCGTCCAAGTAACTTCCTGTTTGGCGATTGCGCCGATCGGCCACCAGATGGCGCTCTTGAACCGCTAGAGGGTTCAGTGGGGCTTTTTGGTGGGTCTCAGGCCAGCGGATGGGAAATATGAATCCGATCACAGATTTTTGAAATATTGATATCAAAGACGAGTTACGGCGTCTTCGGCAACTTGAGCATGGCGGGGAAGGACGCCTAAACACGTCTTCCGGCAGTTAAAGTGTTAAGTGGTCCCCGTTTTCCCATCGAGATGACAGATGAGGCTGTTTGATCCTGACCAATAAGCCAGGTGGCCCGCTATCTTACAACAGACTTGTCATATCTGTTAATTTATGACAGGACGGAAACCAATCTCATAGTCCTCTCCCAGGCTCCTGGCTGTTTGTGCCACAGGCCTGTCTAAACAAAAGCTTCTATGTCACATTCCTTTCTTCACAGAACTCTGGATTAACATTATAAATTATAATTCTTTATAGAAACAGATTCAAATACACCTCATTCCCCCCTTGAAGCACATGCCAATATGCTTCAAACATGGGAACTCTCTAACTCTTCCACCCCCCCCCCCCCCCCCCCCTTCCCTCCCCCATCTCTCTGAGTGCCCGTCTCCTGGCGCTGACTAAGGTGATGGATGTCTCGGGGTCTTGGCCAAGATTGTAGTGACTGCTCTACATGCACCTCCGAGGCCTTGGATCAGTTATTCACCGTCGTCTGTCCGTGGTCCTGTCAACTGATTAACAGTATTAACAGACTGTTAACAGATTAACAGTCAACGCGGTTTCATTGCTGGGTTAAGTACTTCTATTCTATTCACATAATATGCTTACTTCATATATCTACTCCATTCACATATATGCTTACCACTTGTATCTATTGCTATGTCCGCCCACTACAATCACATGAGCTGTCTAACGCCTGTCCCGTCTCCCTGTCCCCCTATGACTTGCTGTCCTGGAGTGCTGACCGGGGTGTCGGACGTCCCGTGATGAAGGCCGGGAGGTTGCGACCCCCTCTGCGTGCCCCCCTGTCTCCGGAGGTCTCGTAGTGGTGACCGGAGTGCTGGACGTCCCGCGATGATGTCGGGGAGTTCGCGACCCTCTCTGCGCCGCCCCCTATCTCCCTGTCTCCGGCTGTCCCTGAGCAATGACCGGAGTGTTGAATGTCCCGTGACTAAGACGGGGAGGACGTGACCCTCTTTGCGCCGCCCCTGTGCCTCAAATAGATCCGCTATCAGCTCTATCTTTAATCTTTCAAAATGTTCAGTTGCTATCGCTATTAGCTCTATCTTTAATCTTTCAAAATGTTCAGTTGCTATTGCATGCACTCATCTGTGTTTCACTACACACATGAGTGCATGCTTACCAACTGTCCGTCTGCAACACTACTATCACCAACATCTAAGAAGGGAGATCCCCCCTTGAATGGCCCTTCTAAGGTTTCTCTCCTCCACACTGCCTGTGGAGCTTTTTTCCCTATTGTTAGGTTTTAGTGAGTTTCTCCTTACCTTCGCGTAGGTATGTCTGGGAGTGCTTGCATTCTTTCATTTATTTGCATTCATCTAAAAATGTTTGGACCTTATGGTGTTCTTGTTCTGTTCTTGACTTATTGTTATGTTTTCTTCTTGACTTGTTTAAAGAAGACCTGTACGGCCCATGGGGACATTAACGTGTGTTGTCGGGCCTTATAAATAAATTTGATTTGATTTGATTTGATAATCAATATTCATACCCAATATTAAACTTAGACAATTCAAAATCCCAAATATAGTTTCCCATATACTTATTTTTTTTTAAGTCAAATAATATGCAATACAATAATGTTTTCAGCTTGTAATCAACTCGTCACCTGTGGTTCTGTGAAGTTTCTGCGTTGTGTTGTTTTGTTGGTTATCTTACGTGGAAATCGACCTCCCCCGTACTGGCTGTAACACTGTTTCACCCCGTTAATTGCATCCGTACAAAGAATTAACTCGAAAACGTTTCTCTTTCCTTGATGTTGATGTTTATTCCATAAACATAGACTTGTAGATGGAAACAGTTCTGAAAGTCTTTGAAAAGTCTATTAAATTCATTAATTCTACAGATCTCTCCTGATATCAGCTCGATGATTGTTGCGGCCCAGTGGTTAGCCAAAAGCCTTCCCTGTTAGCCGAAGCTAGCTATCTCGTGGCTATAGAGGGTGGATGGGCCTCCCTTCCCCCACCCTCCAGCTGCTGCAGTCTCTCTCTGTCCACCTGTCTACGCGTCTGCCTCGTCTCCTAGTCTGAGTCAAACCGGAAGAACTCACAACTATAAAGTATATTCCTTAGCATCGGCTGCTAGCCCATAGCAACCCCACCCTATCTCATCACTATAGCAACGGCTTCTCCCCTCCCTAGCCGACCAGCTATCTTTGTTGATGTTAAAGCACGCCAAACAGCGTTTTACTGCATTTCACTATAAATCATGCCATTCCTCGCCTGGATCAATAATCAATCTGAAATCAATGCTAGATTATCGGTATTATGTTTCATCATGGATGCATGAAAGGGGGGGGGGGGGGAGCCACCACGGAACACGCCACACACACACACCACAGACACACGCTCTGATCGCGGGGAAAGAATTATCGGATCAACGCAAGATTGATAACATATAGCCATTACCTTGTCTATGATGTACAGATGCAGGCATGAATTGTCTGTCGACCGACGTTTGGGCACCGTATTAACGGTAACGATGACCAGAGGCAGGGGAACTATGTGAGAATGCTGTTCATCGACTACAGCTCAGCATTCAATACCATAGTCCCCTCCAAACTCATAGCCAAGCTCAGGGACCTGGGCTTGAACTATGACCTCTGCCAGTGGGTCTTGGACTTCCTGACGGGCAGACCCCAGGTGGTGAGAGCAGGCAACTGCACCTCCTCATCCATCACTCTCAACATAGGGGCCCCCCAGGGCTGTGTTCTGAGTCCCCTCCTCTACTCCCTGTACACACATGACTGTGTGGCACAGCGGAACAACAACACAATCATCAAATTTGTAGTAGTGGTGGGCCTGATCTCTGCAAATGACGAGAGGGCCTACCTGGAAGAGGTCAAGGTCCTAGCGGGATGGTGTCAAGAGAACAGCCTCTCCCTGAACGTCAGCAAAACAAAGGAGATGATTGTGGACTTTAGGAGGTCGGGGGTCAGGGACTACAGCCCCCTCAGCATCGACGGGGCACCGGTTGAGAGAGTGAACAGTTTTAAGTACCTCAGAGTCCACATATCCGAGGACTTGACATGGACCACACACATTGACAGTGTTTATTCAAAATTAAAAAAACTCTGTCCACACAACGTGGTTTAAACCCTGCACCGAGTGACGTATATACATGTAGTACAATGCCAAAGCAGTAGGTGGCGATGTAGTTCAGACATGAAGGCCATTTCAACCAATCAGAAGGGTTTAGCATATACCGGAAACTGAACTGAAGCCTGGAACACAAACATCCCTCCTTGCTCACAGCCAAACAATTCTACAGTTTGCAGCTAGAACAACGTGCAATAAACAAAAAAGGATACATTCACTGTGTGTTCTGCCTCATTTGTTGATGAAACAAAACCAACATCAACACAATTTACCACCAAGAGCGGAGTTTAGTCTCACAAAAAGATCGCCGATTTTGTTAGCTTACATGCTAACGTAATAATAAAGTAGTAACGTTAATGCTAGTAGAATGAATGGATGAAAACGTTATTTAACAGATTGCAGAATGGGTACAATACGGCTCAAAACAAACAATTGTTAAGGGGAAGCAGACTGTTATAGTTTGGACTGGGTTCCCTATAACAATAACTTGACAACACATGAGCTTAGTTTAGCCGCAGCTTCAGGTTTACTCAGCGTCAGGTCAGGAATGCGACAACAGACATCATTAGTCGATCACAACACTCTTCAACACAGACGATACGTTTCGAACAAAAGTTTGATACAATCATTTTCATATAACGCTACTTGGGACAGCTCTGCTGTAAACACTGGAAATAACCTTGGTTTCTATGTCCACACGCAACCACTGCAACCGGGATGCGCGCAAAACTTCACCCTGGACTCCGGTTTTCAAATACCACGGTTGCAGTGTTCCAAAACCCCTGTTGCGTGTGGGCGAACAGTGCAACCGCGCACATTAACACTTTCAATGCCCAAAACGTGATAAGATGTTTTATCAGCCCAATGCCTGAATGCCCACAACGACAATTAGCGTTTTATTTTTTTATTAGCGATCTGAATTCATATTTCATCAACCGAGTCTCCCGTTGGTATGCAGCCCCTGTAGGAGCTCAGATGTGAAAAAACCGCCCCCTATCGTCTCCCAGATGGTAATGCACCCTTTTGGAATGGATTCAATGAAAATGGATGAGAAAAGAAAAATCCGGAATCCACATTTTACTTCTCAGGCATGTAACCCGAGCCGATCGGATTCATTGTGGAGCCTCAGAACAGCGTGGAATACATAATACAGTATGTACTGGATCAATAAAAGCGATAGATTTTTGGAATGGCGATCAGGAATTGGAATGATCTTTTTGGAGAACATCTGATCTGAGGTAAGGAATCTATTTTACAAGTATTGGGATAATCAGAGTTGTATTCGCTGAGATCTCAGCGTTCGCCCTATGTGTGTGTGTGTGTGTGTGGGCGATCGCTTTGAGGAAATCAGAGAATCGATTTTTCAGATCGCCTATATAGCGTGCATACGTACACATATACTATCGATAATTTAGCGTTTATTTGAAAACGATTCATAAATAGGCCAAAAAATGACATGTATTCTAGAATATTCCAGTAAAGGGCAATTATCATGGAATATTTATATTTTCCTTGAAAACGAGGGCTTTTCGAAATGCTATAAAACGAAAATGTACCGATAAAAAAACAATCCGCTTCGACAATGTTGACTGGAAAACGAGTCATTGATAAGCGACGGGCAGATTAGACACATAGCCATAATTTAAAACATAGATTAGGCGTTATTAACGCTAACATTGAAGTGGATGGTGGGCATTCAAGCGGTAAATCAAGATTAAGCTTGGGCTCTGAAAGTGTTAAGGCTCGGTTACATAATAACACCCTGCGTGCGTGTGGACAGGGCCTCAGACTTCCAAAACAAATCTGGATTTACAATTAGAATTTTCTCAAATAAAGCCCTCCTCAAAGCGGTGTACAAAGGGATGGTTCTTCTCCAGTATGTCACTCATTTTATGGCTGTGGGTAGGGCGTTCCACATTGTTGTGGCATAGTTGCGAAACGTGTTTAGTCCCTTGTTTGAGCCGAATCTGGGTTGAACATGATTTGTGGAACTCCCTCTGGTGTTATGGTCGTGGAATTCACTGACCTTTAGGAAGTATTTTGACATGTACATGGGTATCTTAGTGGTGTAGTGTATCTGACCAGCTGCTCCTAGTAGTGCCTACAACTAGGCGTAAGCTCAGGGGGGACCGTGCTTTCTCCGTTGTCGCCCCCAAAATGTGGAATTAGCTGCCACTGCAGATTAGGCAGGCCTCATCACTGCCCGTTTCAAAGGCCTCCTTAAGACCCACCTTTTCTCTCTGGCTTTCGACACCATGTAGCTTGTTGATTTTATGATCTTATTGTCTTACTGTGTTGTTGTTTTATCGTTCTGTTACTGTGTCCTTTGCTTTTAAATATATATATATATATTTTTTAAGTACTCTGATTTATTTAAATTTGTATTGCTGCCTATGTTTACCTATTTTGTTTTCTTCTCTGTTTTGCTACTCTTGTTTTTTTAATCTATTTTTAGTGCTGCTTAAAGTTTTTAATATGCTCCCTCTGTACAGCACTTTGTGCCCCTGTGGCTGTTAAAGCGCTTTATAAATAAAGTTGGATTGGATTGGATTGGATTGGATTGGATCTTGTAGACCAGGCCCATTGCAAGTTTCTGTACTCTGTCGTCTACTCTAAGCCATCCTAGGTTGTCAAAATGGGCAGGGTGAGGTGGGTTTTAGGAGTAAGGTCAAGCAGTAGTCTGACCAGTTTGTTTTGTGATGTTTGTAGTTTTGTTTTTAGGGCCTTTGAGGTGCTTTGGTACCATGAGGTGCAAGCATAGTCGTAGTACCCTTGAATGAGTGCTCCTGTTAGAGTCTTCAAGGTATTCTTGTTTAGCAGAGAGGAGATCCGGTACAAGAATCTTGTTCATTGGTTGACTTTTTTTTATTACATTGGTTGCCATTTCGTCACAGGAAAGATTTGCCTCTAGGATGGAACCCAGGTAGGTAATTTCATCTTTCCTTGTGACAATATTGTAACAAGAGAAGCCGTTGGCCTTTCTGAGTTTGTTATTTGATCCAAAGATAATGGACTCTGTTTTACCCAGGTGTAATGATAGTTTGTTATCAGCGAGCCAGGTGCAGATTCTGCCGAGTTCAGAGCTGAGGGCTTTTTCAACCTGCAACTTGTTCCTGTCAGAGACCGGAGAGGATGGAGGAGCTTCGTCGATGGCCTATGTTCCTTTGGGAATTTAAAGGCCTAAGAAAGTAAGTAACAAGTATGCAAACCTAATAATAATAATAATAATAATTAATTTAACTTATATAGCGCTTCTCAATAACCCGAAGTCGCTGACAGTAGTCGGGAGCAGGAGTACAAACAAAGAAACGAAAGCAAAGAAACAAAAACAAAAACAACAAAGAAACAAAAACAAAAGGAACATGAGACCATGGGGGGAACAGGGGAGACAGCTTGATAGCACAAAAAAAGACTGGAGACAGACATCAATCAGGTTGGAGGGGAGGGGGGGGGGGTTTAAGGGTGGGGGGGGTTGAAGGCAAGGGAGAACAGGTGGGTTTTGAGGCGAGCTTTGAAGGTGGAGAGTGTAGGGGAGTCTCTGATGGACTGGGGGAGGGAGTTCCAGAGTCGGGGTGCAGTACGAGAGAAGGCCCGATCTCCGAAGTTTTTAAGCTTGGATGTCGGGACAGTGAGGAAGGCAGTGGAGGAGGACCAGAGGGAACGGGTGGGGCGGTAGGGAAGAAGGAGATCAGTCAGGTAGGGGGGTAGAGGTAATAATACTAGAGTAAAGTACAAATCCCCCAAAACAGTACTTAAGTATTGTAACAAAGTACAATTACTCAAGTACTTTACACCCCTGTACACAGGTCACAACATGTTTACAGGAAAGTTTTGGAGTTGTATTTGGAGTGTATTTCGTGACTGTTGGGAACTAGGCTACACTGGGCAGCCCTACTTCCAGTGAATGACGCTAAGCTAGGCTAACGGTGCGGGTGTTCCCTACTCTGAATGCATGTACAGAGAAGAAAAGGGTATGTATCTGCTTGTCTAACTTCGGGGTAGATGGCAAATAAGCGTAAGGTTATGTATATAACCCAGTTCTGTTAGTTATGGTGCGCTCAGTACCTAGTTGCACTGTACTTCACTTCGTGCATAAACACTGAATAAAAAATTCCACCATGTACCTTTACATCCCAACATTCATCTGACCACACCCCCTTCCGCTTACCTTCATAAGCAGGTGTGTGGTCACCTACTCGCCTCCTTCCCAAACTTTCACCACAAGGCGAGATCAAGGGCAGAAGCGGCGCCCTAGGTGCTGAGCGCACCATAACTAACAGAACTGGGTTATATACATAACCTTACGTTCTGTATCGTTATGGCTTCGCTCAGCACCTAGTTGCACAACAGGGGCTGAGCGGGAGCCATAGCCCGACAAATGTACCCCGCTGAGGCCCCCCACAACCATCAGACCGGGGAGGACCGAGCCCCACGACCCTCCCTAATGGAGGTTACCCCCCCTATTGGAGGTTCACGGGAGGGAGACGGATCCGACCGTGCGAAGAGGCACTCAAGCAACTCAACGCACAGGGTGAGCAGACCGTGGCTTGACCCCACGACTACACACACGCACAACCCGCATGCCACCCGGGAACGAACGGAAGGAACAACCTTGTTACTGCCCCCGAAATCACGGGGTCAGAAGCAAACCCAACCCCGTGGCAAGGCGTAGCAGCGGAGCGCGAAGGAAGACCCAGACCCACTGAAGGGACTGGATCCCCTGGAAAAAGGGGGCCCGGAGAGGTCAATGACGCCAGGCATCAAGACCCCACCAGGTGGTCACTTAGTGACACCGCCACCCACATCGCCAGCGTATTCGGACAAGGCCCCTCCAAGAGCGGGCCCTTTCCCCCCAATAGCACACCGCCTGGCACACTGACCCTGCAGAACAGGCAGTCAGCATGGCCGTAAGCACTCAAAATGTTAACCAATGGAAGCAGGCAGCACACCGGGGAAACCAGGCAACAGGCTGTAACCTGAGCCTGGAGCACTGCGGACGAGACAGGCGCCAAAGGAGTCAGCTGAAAACAGCCCCCCCGGCGGAAGGGGCGTATGCTGGCGTTTTTGATCACCATGACAAAGCCTCCATTAAAAAAAAACCCACCCAGAGGGGTCGAGGCAGAGAAGGCTGACATGATTGGCAGACGTCATGAACGTGCAGGGGCACACTCAACCGGGTAACCCGGGAGTTGACTCTGCTCCAACACACCAGGGAATCAACCACTCTTGTGGTACAGACGGTGGTTGTTCCTATAACCCCTCAAGAAAAAACTCCAAAACACACCTGCGGGTATACACCGGCTATACCGCAGTACAAGTGTTTCAGTTTTCAAAAAAGGGTTATCCCAGGCCTACGGTATCAACGAAACTTTACTTCGGACCGGGCCCGGCGGCATGGGAAGCACAGGGTTACCAGAGGAGGTCCAAGACCACCCCAACAGCCCCCTCTTCGCCATGCGTGAGAGAGGAGCGAAAAGAATGGAGAACCAGCCCTAAGCACACCGCACTTGGTATTCCCAGGCGGTCTCCCAACCAAGTACTAACCAGGACCGAACCTGCTTAGCTTCCGAGATCGGACGAGATCGGGCGTGTACAGGTTGGTATGGCCGTAAGCCATTACGATAGTGCAGAGTACAACATGTACCCAACAAAGGGTCTCCATAATGCCTAACCCTGTGACACCCGGACCGACCCGGCATTTTCCCCCCCGAAAAAAGCACAAGTCCCTCAGGGTACCAGAACAGCAGATCTGCATCCCCGGCGGACAACGGGTTAACTGACCTGGACCAGCGTGACCAGACCAGTCCCGTGTCCTAACCACGCCGACATGCCCACTCCAGGAGAGGGGGTAGGTATGCGTGTCAATCTAAAACATGAAAAGAGGGCGCCACCCAGACGGTCCCATTTGGACCGTGCTCAGTGGCCCACCCCAAGGGCGTGAGAACCCTCTACCTATGTTCTGATCTATTCCGTTAATATCCCCCAGATATGAACGAGAATTCATCGAGACAACCTAGTAAACTGGCGCTCGGAAGAGACAAAACTCCATCCCAGTTGCCCTATAAAAACGCTGTTTTAACAAGCAACCAAGGCGCACTTAGCCCCTGCGTGATTCTTTAACAGAAACACACCGAGCCAGCACTATGTATGCGTCGAGACCCAAACACATCAATGGATAGTCTAGCAAGACACCAAACATTGTTCCTCCAAGTCGCCTGGGAGAACGACACGGAGCATCGTATCCCCACAAACACAGTGACACAATATATTGTAAACAACATGTCTGAGAGGAGGGTGGGGAAGCCCCAGGGAAACCGGGGGGATCACCCCTCCTTCCTTACCCTTGATACGGCCAAGTTGAACAAGTAACCCTGTTAATATGTGTAGTACTTTCCCGAGCTAATTTGTTCTGATTTAATCAGAACCTAATATCTAATCTGCTCTACGTTGTGTTTCCAACCTTTAAAGCCCTGGAAAGTACTTTAAACAAAGACTGGGAGGTCTTTGTTATGACGACCAGCGGTACAGCAGGAGAAAGGAGGAGGAGAAGGTGTATAACAGCAGCTTGTTTAATCAAAGTTAAGAGTGTATACAAATTACAATTAAAGAAAAGATTCAAGGTACCGGAGCACTATGCCGCTCGTCCTTCTAAGAAATCAGATTAAAGAATGATAGTTGATAAGTTGTTGATGGTCTTTGTTGTCTGGCTGACAAACAAAGCAGTCTGTTCTCCCTCCAAAAGTTCTTTGTCTGTTGATTCTCCTCTGCCCGCGTCGTAGAAATAAGACAAGTCAACAATAGACCTACAGACGCAGCGCTCAAAAATCAAACCAATTCTGCTGCTTGTCTGCTGCTTGTTGCTGCTTGTGTGCCACTTAAGTCTACTCAGGTGTTAATTTTCTGGGGGTGTTGGCTGGGGGAACAAAGGGAGGGTAGTTAACTTAAGTGCTTCCCCAGGGAGGGGGTCGGGGGCTACTGCCCTCAGACCCCCAAAATAATTTTTATATGGGCAGTCTGACTTGGGGTACTGACCATATATTAGTGTTGCAATGCATGATAAGTAAACAGTGAAAAAAGCTAAGAAATCTGATGGGGCTGGGACATTTGGGACGAATAAAAATTTAAGATGAAAATCTGCCCAGCCTGTGGGAGGAAGTGGAGGTGTGAAATCTGGCCCGGTCAAGAACAATAGAGGAGTGGTAGAGAGTGGTAGAGAGGCATGAGAGGTTTGAGTTTTGAGTGCTGTATCTGTATCAGCCAGACCATCACTGAAACAATATGAATTGTTTTTGCTACACAATACATTTCACAGAGTAAATTTGACTCAAACAGAGTACATTTGGATAATTGAATGTGAATAATACATTCCTATCTCTGACTTCACAAGTCTGTTCAGGGTTACTGAATGTTGATGTTACTGAATGTGTCCTGGATACATTCCTATCTGTGAACACTATAATCACGGTAAAACCTAACATTGCATTATTTTCATGGTTATAATGAATAAAAATACATCTTTGCTTTAAGATGTTTCATGCTAAATGGTTCTTAAAGTGAATTTCCTTCAATCATCGGGACAAAGATCAAACAACCTCGCCGGTAATACTCTGTATTTAGCTTTTTTCTGCAAAATTATTATGAATTATAATATTGTATCAACAACTCTAATAACGGCTTTATGCTACTTTCATACATGTTAGCCATACTACACACTAACTATGGTGAGTGAGTTAAAATGTATTTGCCTTAGAATTATCATCTTTGAGCTGTTTGAATATTTCCTATCGTGTGTAGGATTTAATGCCTATCGAAATATTGAGAGCATAAAACTCAGGGGGCTTTCTTATTACACCTGAAAAAACTAGACACTGCAAAGTAATTCAGAAATGTGCTATTTGTTTACCTTAGATCAGGTTAAAGAAAATACCTTTGGGGCTTGATCGTACTAAAAAATACATTTGTATTGAAACACTTTGTTTTTTTTACCTTATCATTATGCAAACAGGTAAAAAAAACTATGTTGACATGTCTGTTTTAAGTGTATCAGTCAGTTTCATGGTTTTAGATGTTTATAATTTATGTGCAGCCTTGACACTCAACCAATAAACAACAAATTCAGAATTCAATAGGATTATGTTCTCATGTTTTTTACATTTAGCTAAAATATAAATACAAATACACTGTATTTGTAATACACTGTTTAGAACAATGCTGTTTGCAAATAGTCTGTTTTACTTATGTAGCACAATATAGTTCCAATTCTTTCACGACACTTGGTAAACCTTAGTCATTTGAGATCATAGATACCCTTTTAGCTAGATCTGGTCCAAATGACAGATAAAACATAACCAAACACCTAAAAATACACAAAAAGTAGATTGATAAAAATGAAAACAGGAAAACGAGCAATAACACTATACAACAAACATCAAACTGCTTGTCTTACAAAAGTAGGGAGGTGTCAAGGGAGTGATATATGCCACACCCCTTGACAAAATATCATTATCCTTCTGACTAATGATTCAATCTACTAAAAATCGACCTGTTTCATGATTTTAGATGTCTATTTCAAGTGTATCATTGACCCTCAGCCTATAAACAAAGAATTCAGAATTCAATAGGTGTAACTGAGGGGTACAATTCCCTGACTGTATTGATAAGTATGGTGTCATTAAACCACTACCGTCTTATGTACTTTAATTACTGGCCATACAGTACATGATATATAAATATGATGAACACTTCCCACAATGAATCGGTTCCACACAAAGTTGTAATTAAGTATTTATTGCAGCAAAAGGTACATAATATACTTCTCTATTTTACTTTGGATGCGCTTATAAGGCAAAGGAATGTGCGTAGGCAAATCAATAATGAATGTCCATTCTCTGGTTACGCAGGAGGTAATTATACAACCTGAATCTTAGGGAATTATATCTATGGTACACTAGTAATATATAGCGGGAGATACTGGAAGGGTCCCCCCGGTTGTAAGCCAGCAGGGGTAGAGGATCTGTCGGTAGTAGAGCCTGGGTCAACGATGATAAGGAGACTCCGAGTACGGGAGACGGTGCAATAAGATCTTGATCCACAGACGAATACAGCTGTTCTCCGTAGCCTGTAGATCCACAGGGAAGAAAGCTAGCCTGCCTCAGGCTCTCTGAGGCGCAGACTCGACGTGGCTCCTCACAGGGTAAATCCCACACACGTGTAGGCGTCGGCGATTCTCCGCTCCATTAATCACAGGACCAAAAGCAAATATAATCCAGCCGCAAAGGGCTATGTAGTCGTCGGGTAGATTAATCCAGTGTACATGTCCACACGGTTCTCGTCTAGGGCTCCTCGGGTGAAAGCGCCATGAAAGCAGCCCAGCCTGGATAAGCTCTCTAGCTGATACGAGGAAGCGTTGGTGATGCTGGTCACTGTAGAACTTTAGCCGCACGATACACTATACACAAATAGACTATTACTGACTTAATAGAAATATGTCGCACTCGACGGTATAGCGCCAAACTCTGACAATTCAGTTATTAATTCGCACGCGGTCTCAATGCTCTTATTTGGGGCCAAACAGGCCATACTTCACCGCACGGAGTATCGTGGGTGAGGCTTCAACTTATTGGGTAACATACTTCTGTATTCACCTGCGCCATATTTATATGCACGGCGAACAATCTAGTGCCAACCTCATTTCTGTCTCGTATTCTTGGGCAAAGCCGGGCATGTACAGACATGTCTTGACGGTGGCTTTGAACCTGACTCTGGAGGCATGGCCTTGGCGCCTGTGGACCGCTGTCCAATAGGAGAATGAAATATTATGGTCTGTACTAGGCTAAAGGGATATTCCGTGTATATGTACAAGGAATATACAAGGGATATCAAACGATATACAAATATTATGCAATATATATCAATCAATAAATATATTCGGTTTAATCTGATCCTTTGTAACAGCCGCCTCCTAATTAGTCCCACCTAATTAGCTAAGCAGAGACAGATTAACCGCACTGTCCACTACTGAATGTCTGTTGTGAGGGGTCGGGCAGTTCACAAAGTCATGGGGTCATGGTCGTCATCGATAGTATCGGGGAGCCTTGGCAGTTCTATTAGCCTCGCCACGGGTCGGGTGTAGATCCGTCCTTGGACGAGCACTTCGGCTGCTCGGACCTTTCCGTCGGCACCGGTGATCACTTTGCTTACGCGGCCAGCCGGCCACATAGCTCGGGGTAGTGACTGGTCGATAATCATGACGACTGTTCCTTCTGTCAAATTGTCTCTCTCTTTCACCCATTTCTGGCGGGTCTGTAGAGACGGTAGATAGTGGAGTAGGAAGCTGTTCCAAAACTTGTCAGCCAGTACTTGACTGTACCTCCACATTCTTCGGCCGTTCGCTTCTTCAGGCCTGTACATTGTCTGTGGTAGCGCGGGGTCCAGCCGCCCCATCAAGAGTGTGTTGGGGGTGACTGGGTCGACATCTGCTACATCACTTGAGACGTAACCGAGGGGCTTTGAGTTCAATACTCCCTCGATCTCTGTGAGGACTGTCATTAGGACTTCTTCCGCCACGGTCTGGGCCCCAAGCACGGCGTACAGGGCTGTCTTTATTGAACGTACTTCTCGTTCCCAAGTTCCACCGAAGTGAGGTGCGTTCGGGGGATTAAACTGGAAGTCAATCTGGGATGGAGCGAGGTGGGTCTTAAGTTCTGGGCCCATAGCTTGGAAGCTCTCTCTCAGCTCTCTTTCTCCGCCTTTGAAGTTTGTCCCGTGATCAGACAATAGTATAGACGGTTTGCCTTTCCGCGATGTGAATCTTCGGAAGGCCATAAGGAATGAGTCTGTGCTCATGGTTGGAAGGAGTTCTATATGCATCGCTCGGGTGGTCATGCATTTGAATACAATACCCCACCGCTTCTCGGTTCCTCTTCCTTTCTTTATATACAGCGGGCCGAAACAGTCCATACCGGTGGAGTGAAAAGGCTTGTCGCCGAGTCGGAGGCGACAGGGAGGTAGGTCAGCCATCCGGGGTATACTGGGCTGCGCTCGCCACTTACGACAGTCTAGACAGGTTCGCTGGAAGCGCCGCACTGCTTCTCTCCCTTGCAGTATCCAATAACGACGTCTGATCTCCGCGAAGACTCTCTCTGCCCCGGCGTGATGCACATCCTCGTCGTATTTCTTTATGATCAGCTCTGTGACCTTGTGTCGGCTGTTTAAGACTATCGGGTACTTGACGTCATCCGGTAAGTCTGGAGCTCTCCGCAGACGACCACCCACTCTGATGAGACCATGGGCGTCGCTCTCGGGGGCTAGGTGGAGCAGTCTGCTGTCTGATGGGACGGGCTTTGCTCCCTGTAGACAGTCTAGCTCATCGGGAAACGAGTCTCTCTGGGCTCGTTGTAGTAGAAGAAGTTCTGCTTCTTCGTAGTCAGCTGCTGTAATGTCAGTAGTGAGCTGAACCTCTGGGTGGTGCCACAGGAATGTCTTTAGCTGCGCACTCTCTAGGGTGAGGCAATCGTCTATGTCGGGGTCTGTGGAGACGAGTGTGTTCAATCCACAGAACATAGATTTCTTGTTTTCGGCCTCCTCTTTACTCGCTTCCCGTGGGGTGGGTGTAGGCCACTCTTCTTCCGGGAGCTTGAGGAACTCTGGCCTGTCACTGTATAGGTTGTGACGGGTGAGGTCATCCAGGGACATTCCCCGGGTGATGACGTCAGCTGGGTTGTGTTTTGTGTCCACATACCTCCAGCTTGCTACTTCTGTTAAATCTTGAATCTCTGTGACTCTGACTCCCACGAAGACCTTGTATCTGCACGAATCAGACCGGATCCATGTGAGTACTGTCGTGGAGTCTGACCACAAGATTGTTCTTTGCACCGGAATGGTGAGTTCACGTTGGATTAACGTGGCGAGTTGCGCTCCTGCTAGGGCTGCGCAGAGCTCTAGACGCGGGATAGACTGTTGCTTGCGTGGGGCTATTCTTGAGCGAGCCAGGATGAAAGCAGTATGTATTTCTCCTCCCTCCTCTCGGACACGCAAGTAGGCCACTGAACCGTAGGCTACTTCGGAGGCGTCGCTGAAGACGTGCAGGTCCATCTGGCACGTCTCCGGCCTCACTGTGGGTGGGAAGTAGCTGCGGCGTATGTTGACACCTGGGAGTGAGCTGAGTTCCGTCTCCCACTCTCTCCATGTGGACGCAAGGTGCTCGGGTATGGGGTCGTCCCAGCCCTGGTCTTTGTCCCATAGCGCTCTTACAATCATCTTTGCCCTGGTGGTGTAAGGTAGAATACATCCCAACGGGTCATATTGTCTGGCGAGTGTTCTGTATACACTCCGTCTGGTGGTCGGTAGTGCAGTCAACCTTCCCTGCTCCTTGGTCAGGGGTGTGTGTTTATAATGGAGCGAGTCTGTTTTGAAGCGCCAGACTAGTCCTAATGTCATTTCTTGGGCTTCTCCTGGGATGGTCGCCATCCAGGTCTCGCTGCTTGCTGCCTTGTCCTCGGGGGAGAGGCTGCGCAATACTTGCGGGTCGCTGCTGGCCCACTGCCTGAGATCAAAGCCGCCTTTGATCAGGGAGGCGCGGAGCTTGAGTAGAAGGGCCTCGGCTTCTTCTGGCGTCGAGACGCTTTGCAGACAGTTGTCCACGTAGAAACTATTTCCTACACTTTGTCGGACCTCTTCATCAGCTGCTGGATCCTCTGCGACGTGCTTTTGCAGTGCAAACGTAGCACAGCATGGGCTGCATGTGGTTCCGAAAGGGAGGACTTCCCATTGATAGATGGCTGGTTGCTCATCCCCGATCCTCTCTCTCCATAGGAACCGCAGCAGGGGCTTGTCCTCCTCCACTAGTCTCACCTGCAGGAACATCCCTTTGATGTCGCCGCTGATGGCCACCTTGTCTTGGCGGAAACGTAGTAACTCGCCTCTTCTTGTAGCGGGTCGAGTTCCATCCCTGGAGGGCTGTCTCTATCCTGGAGCTCTCCGGGGACTACTTCTTCGGTCTTGGCGGGGGGTAAAGTCATGTCGGGTCCCTCCTGGTCCCTACCGTGAGCTTGGTCAGTTACGTTAGAACCCACTAGGGCCTCTATTGGCGGGGTAGCCTGGTCGATAGGGTCGGACATAATTTTACTATCTACTTTTTCCGCGTTTACCGTCTGTAGAAAGCTAGGTAGTATATTGGCAACGTAATCCTCTAAGTACTGAGGTGTCTGCCGTCTACGCTGCGGGCGATCTACTTTAGGAGAACCGTTTTGTGGAGTGTTCATCATTGGCCATATCAATATTAATACCACTATATTAATATTACGCTAGTTACCCTCCGGCTCGAAGGACCAATTGTAACTGAGGGGTACAATTCCCTGACTGTATTGATAAGTATGGTATCATTAAACCACTACCGTCTTATGTACTTTAATTACTGGCCATACAGTACATGATATATAAATATGATGAACACTTCCCACAATGAATCGGTTCCACACAAAGTTGTAATTAAGTATTTATTGCAGCAAAAGGTACATAATATACTTCTCTATTTTACTTTGGATGCGCTTATAAGGCAAAGGAATGTGCGTAGGCAAATCAATAATGAATGTCCATTCTCTGGTTACGCAGGAGGTAATTATACAACCTGAATCTTAGGGAATTATATCTATGGTACACTAGTAATATATAGCGGGAGATACTGGAAGGGTCCCCCCGGTTGTAAGCCAGCAGGGGTAGAGGATCTGTCGGTAGTAGAGCCTGGGTCAACGATGATAAGGAGACTCCGAGTACGGGAGACGGTGCAATAAGATCTTGATCCACAGACGAATACAGCTGTTCTCCGTAGCCTGTAGATCCACAGGGAAGAAAGCTAGCCTGCCTCAGGCTCTCTGAGGCGCAGACTCGACGTGGCTCCTCACAGGGTAAATCCCACACACGTGTAGGCGTCTGCGATTCTCCGCTCCATTAATCACAGGACCAAAAGCAAATATAATCCAGCCGCAAAGGGCTATGTAGTCGTCGGGTAGATTAATCCAGTGTACATGTCCACACGGTTCTCGTCTAGGGTTCCTCGGGTGAAAGTGCCATGAAAGCAGCCCAGCCTGGATAAGCTCTCTAGCTGATACGAGGAAGCGTTGGTGATGCTGGTCACTGTAGAACTTTAGCCGCACGATACACTATACACAAATAGACTATTACTGACTTAATAGAAATATGTCGCACTCGACGGTATAGCGCCAAACTCTGACAATTCAGTTATTAATTCGCACGCGGTCTCAATGCTCTTATTTGGGGCCAAACAGGCCATACTTCACCGCACGGAGTATCGTGGGTGAGGCTTCAACTTATTGGGTAACATACTTCTGTATTCACCTGCGCCATATTTATATGCATGGCGAACAATCTAGTGCCAACCTCATTTCTGTCTCGTATTCTTGGGCAAAGCCGGGCATGTACAGACATGTCTTGACGGTGGCTTTGAACCTGACTCTGGAGGCATGGCCTTGGCGCCTGTGGACCGCTGTCCAATAGGAGAATGAAATATTATGGTCTGTACTAGGCTAAAGGGATATTCCGTGTATATGTACAAGGAATATACAAGGGATATCAAACGATATACAAATATTATGCAATATATATCAATCAATAAATATATATATTCGGTTTAATCTGATCCTTTGTAACAATAGGATTATGTGTTATCACATAACGAGCAATAACACTATACAACAAACATCAAATGCACTCACAACACACACATCCAAACGCATACATTCACTTTAAACAAACAACACATTGCAGCACCCATTCTCCACATTTTAGAACACCTAAAGACACTTTATATTTATTGGTATTGGATTTGCAATGCACCCCTTACCTTTGTAGACCTTACTGTAAATTGTACCTAAATTGTACCTCATCCCATTTCTGCTTTGCACTATATAGTATTGTATATTAGTACATTGCATAGTATATTGTATGGTAACTCTGTTACTTCTATTCTGCATCGCACATTGTACATATGTCTATACTGAACACTGTGACCTCTATTTTTACTTCTATTTTACATGGTATACTATTTTATTTCATAAAATAACAGAAAGCGTAGCAGATAGAAGCATTTTGTATAAAAGTATTCTGTACTTCTGTATGAAGTTGTATGACGTTTTTATATGCACCAAAGTACATTTACCATAGTTTCTGCAATATGTTTTCAGGTGACAATTATATAATTGTATATTGTCTACATTAGATACAAAGATTTTGTAATACACTGGGGTAGATGTGTTGGTGAGGTCTGAACCATGCTAAAAAGGGTATTTGACCTAAAAATGTAGGCTTAGCATTGATACAGTGTATGGACATTCAGGCCTTGAGGTGATCTATATCCAAAAATAAGTCTTAATTAAAGATGGATGAAATACCCTATTGAAACAGTTAGAACAGCTTGGACAGACAGACCCTTACAAGTTATCACAAACAGTGCTGTATTTGTAATCTGGTATGGCCTAAATGTCTGGATGTAACATTAAAGTGGAAATGAAGCAGTGCGATAAATACATATTCATAGCATCACATTAGTATTTAGATAAGCCACAGAAGAAGTCACGTTATAAAAATAAGCAGTTTCTAAGAAAAAACGATTTGTTGTGTACATTTCTGAAGCATTTAGCATTATGGGCGCGGCCATTTTGTTGCTGACGTCATACCGTGGCTTGGGTGTATACACTCTGGTTAGCTGCCTATATTGAATGGGTCAGTCAGCAAATAAAATGTTGCCTACAAAACAACGGGACCGCGGTGGTTCTGTTTGTATTGCTCCTGGCTGTTCAAACTAATTTTACCATGTGAGAGAGAGGAAAGTTGGTTAATTTCCACAAACTACCAGTGAAAAAAACAGTGTTGTTGACATGTTGGCTCGGGCTGCCTGCACTCAGGCGGCGCAACCAGCCTGTTGGACAGGGAAGGAGGATCTGCAGAGAACACTTCATTGCCTCGGATTATGTTGTTGGGGTGGGATGTTTGTCCAGAAGACCACTAATCAGCTGAAGCCGGACGCGGTTCCCTCGGTCTTCGACAGACAGACCGGCGTTAGCTCTCGGGGCCCGGCGTTAGCTCTCGCTAGCTAGCGTTAGCAACCGGAGCGTCGCGGAGCATTCAGCCTGCTGGCTACACAGCTTGTGTAGCCAGCAGGCTGAATGCTCCGCGACGCTGGTTGAAGTGGGTCTAGGTAGCCAGCAGGCTGAATGCTCCGCGACGCTGGTTGAAGTGGGTCTAGGTAGCCAGCAGGCTGAATGCTCCGCGACGCTGGTTGAAGTGGGTCTAGGTAGCCAGCAGGCTGAATGCTCCGCGACGCTCCGGTTGCTAACGCTAGCTAGCGAGAGCTAACGCCTGGCCCCGGCTGGTGCCAACTAGCTAGCGATCGCTCCCGAGAGCTAACGCCGGTCTGTCTGTCGAAGACCGAGGGAACTGCGTCCGGCTTCAGCTGATTAGTGGTCTTCTGGACAAACATCCCACCCCAACAACATAATCCGAGGCAATGAAGTGTTCGCTGCAGATCCTCCTTCCCTGTCCAACAGGCTGGTCGCGCCGTCTGGGTGCAGGCAGCCCGAGCCAACATGTCAACAACACTGTTTTTTTCACTGGTAGTTTGTGGAAATTAACCAACTTTCCTCTCTCTCACATGGTAAAATTAGTTTGAACAGCCAGGAGCAATACAAACAGAACCACCGCGGTCCCGTTGTTTTGTAGGCAACATTTTATTTGCTGACCGACCCATTCAATATAGGCAGCTAACCAGAGTGTATACACCCAAGCCACGGTATGACGTCAGCCATGACGTCAGCAACAAAATGGCGGCGCCCATGTTGAAAACAGGGATATTATATTATATTTTTCAGACAAATAAGATAGATTTCACATTTGATTATAGAACCCTGTCTTACACAAGGTACACAACAAACAAACTAGGATCACATTGCTCACTGCTTCATCTCCACTTTAATGTCTATCTGTATGTCATGTATGCCCTGATCAGGGGCGGATTTAGGATTGTAGGAGATCCGGGGCTTAGCCCAGATGGGCCCCCCTTTTTTTTCTTTTTTTTTGGGGGCAGGCAAGGGGTGGTTTGCAGGGGGTCAGGCACGACCCCCTCCACGACATTTTCTTTTTTGAATTTAATGAACCTGTACGTGCAATTTCCTGCAATATAGAGCCTTCAATCTTGACCAATAAAGCTGCTCTTTTCACTATAAAACTCAGTTAACCATAACGTAGTTATGGTTAGATTTATATATTGGGGGGGGATATATCATATTTTTCATATAATCAAAAAGTGGTGGAGCAAGATCATACCTTTGCTCCCCCAAGTTCAATAGTGGGAGAGCAGCGATGCTCCGAATGCTCTTATGGCCAGGCGTCTATGATTCACTGATACAAAGTAAAATAGTGCAGTGCAATAAAATAGTTAGTAAAATAGAATAAAATAATGCAATAGTGCATTGCAATAAAATAGTTATCATCGTATTTTTTCGGGAGGCCGGTAAGGAGTGCATTACAGTAGTCGAGTTGGCTTGAGATAAAGGCATGGATCTGGTTTTCAGCGTCCTTTTGATTTATAAATGGCCGTACTTTAGCTATGTTTCTAAGGTGGAAGAATTAAGTTTTTGTCAACTTGTTGATTGTGATTTAAAGCTTAGGTCTGAGTCTACCATAACACCAAGACTTAACTCACTCAAATACAGTTAGCAGCTGGATAGACCACAGATGGAAATTAGCTTCTGCTAAATCTGGTGCAAACATATTTTCATGTAACAATGATGAATTGTAAAAAGAAAAAAAAGAAAACATTTTTTAAATTTTTTTTAATTTAAAAAAAAAAAAAATTTAAATAGATTCGGGGCTTTTCAGAATACATCCGGGGCTTGAGCCCAGGTAGCCACCCCCTAGCTCCGCCCCTGGCCCTGATGTATTGAAAATGGGTGACTCTGATGTAAACAAGACAAAAGTCTTTCTCTGATCTGTTACCTCTTAACATTGTGTGTATTGAGCTGTACTGTATTGTACCCATTCTGCAATCTGTTAATAACGTTTTCAATCAATCAATCAAAACACACACACACATACACACATTGGCGTAGGGGAGGCCCTTTCGGCTGTAAGTTCCCCACCCTGCCCCTGCCACCGCTGGCAACCCCCCGGTCAGCACCGCGTCCAGGCTGACATCAGACCGACATCCCTCCCCCCTGGACACCAGCCCCACTACAACAGCCCATACTGGTTAGAATAATAGAACGTTTTATTAGCCATAACCACTGGTTAGGCACTCCACAGGTCCTGAAAAACAAACTTCAGACAGCTCAAAACAAATTAATGAGAGTAGTCCTTAAACTACCTCCAGGCACTCACCTAGGGCCAACTTTCTTTAGGCAACTAAACTGGCTTCCGGTCAATAAAAGGGTAATTCACATCAAATTAGGTCTCACACACAAGATAGTTCAAAATACAGGTCCAAAATATCTATCTAATTATTTTAATCGATTCCGTGACAATCATTCATACTCCACTAGAAGGAGCAGTACGGATTTATTCTGCCAAAATTTTACTCCCTAATGGGCACAAATACTTTTTTATATTCTGCAGCACTGGAGTGGAACAAGCTTCCAGTGGCCCTGAAAAACATTGAAGAGGGGGAAGTTTTAGACGTGCCACAAAGAAATGGCTAGCCAGTGAAGTATAGAATATAGGAAGGAGAGGGTAGGGAGTGTTTTTATTGTAGGGGTTGCTATTATGTTTTATTCTGTTTTTTATTATGATGCTCTATGTTTTATTATGATGCTCTGTTTTAGTATGTTTTATTATGATGCTCTATGTTTTATGATGTCTGTCTATGTCCAAAATCAGGGACCATGATGGAAATAAGTGCTTGCACTTTCTCATGTTTTTATCCCTTGGATGCTGTCTTTTACTCCACAATAAAAATCAATCAATCAATCACTCTGAGTAGGATAGAGGTTATAGTGGAATTGGAATATAATCCGTTAATTTTTTAGTACCTGGTTTAAATTGTGTTCATAACGTTCCATAAGTTCTATGATAGATAAGAAATTACCATTATCTATATCACCTTTTTTTCTCTCACTGACTCCGGGGAACAGAGTTGTGAGAGGCCAGTGCTAGTCTATCAGTTATTCTAGTTAGGACCTCGATCCAAAACCCTTACTCTCTCTTAAACTATCAGATGCTATTTACGCTTCAATGGTCAGATTATGTTACAGCGATAAACAATATTCATCATAAATTTGTAGGCTCCTTTTCTTTTATACAGAATTATGTTATGTGAACCATTCCATTGTGTGAACTCAAATTATGTTATGGCTATAACGTTCTACAATACCTTCATGTTACAAAAATACAAAGCCACTTGTATCTGTCATTGAATGATGCCTGAAAAAAGATGTCAGAGTTTTGCTCTAACTCTAACAGGGCCCTATGCATGCCCTCCCCCTAAAACTGATGGCATTTTCTCCATCAGTGAGCGTTAAAACCTAGGGGCCTAATCACCCACACACACACAGACACATACACACATAGCCACACACGCCTCTGCAGAAAGGGGGAAGTCGGAGGGTCGTAAATCTGCTTTTGACAGAAGCTGCATATGGCAGTTTTGACCCATCCCATTCGCTATCGTTAAACACCCGCCTTCTATGACCGCTGAGGGGGCTGTCACTTCAGAGAAGCTGCAGTTTGACAGAGGGAGAAATATTCAGTCTACTGAGTGGAGACAATCTACTGAGAGGGAGAATGCTTTCTACACACCAACAGCAAACAGACAGAAGATACACTTATTCTTAAGATACGCTTATTCTGAACACAGATACATTGAACATTTCTGAAGAATAATACATTGTATTTTACATTTATTCTGAAACTTTATTCTTAATTCTGTAACTTAAACCACACACATTTATTCTTAAGATTGTTGTGAAACTATATTCTGAAGATACACACACACACAAAATACCTTCTGAAGATATTGTATTTTTCTTAAGACTTTTGGAATACATATTGTGAAATGTTTAATCTGAAAACCTTGGAATACATATTGTGAAATGTTTAATCTGAAAACCTTGGAATACTTATTGTAAAACTATATTCTTAAGACTTTTGGAATACATATTGTGAAATGTTTAATCTGAAAACCTTGGAATACATATTGTGAAATGTTTAATCTGAAAACCTTGGAATACTTATTGTAAAACTATATTCTTAAGACTTTTGGAATACATATTGTGAAATGTTTATTCTGAAAACCTTGGAATACACAAATACATATTGTGAAAACCTTGGAATACACACAATCTGAAAATTAAAAAAAAACGTTTGAATCTGAAAAAAAAACGTTTGAATCTTATTTCTGACAATAAAAAATATTCTGAAGATACACACACACACAAAATACCTTCTGAAGATATTGTATTTTTCTTAAGACTTTTGGAATACATATTGTGAAATGTTTAATCTGAAAACCTTGGAATACATATTGTGAAATGTTTAATCTGAAAACCTTGGAATACTTATTGTAAAACTATATTCTTAAGACTTTTGGAATACATATTGTGAAATGTTTAATCTGAAAACCTTGGAATACATATTGTGAAATGTTTAATCTGAAAACTTTGGAATACTTATTGTAAAACTATATTCTTAAGACTTTTGGAATACATATTGTGAAATGTTTATTCTGAAAACCTTGGAATACACAAATACATATTGTGAAAACCTTGGAATACACACAATCTGAAAATTAAAAAAAAACGTTTGAATCTGAAAAAAAAACGTTTGAATCTTATTTCTGACAATAAAAAAAAACTTATTTTTGAATCTTTTATTTTGAAGAACTTTTATTTTGAAAAATAAAAAACAAAACTTTAATTTTGAAAAAATTCTGAAAACTCCTCCCCTTCCGTAACCAGATGTCCCTCCCCTTCCGAAACCGGATGTCCCACCCATCGAAACCGGATGTCCCGCCTCCTTGAATCCTCGACCAATCAGAGAAGGGGGCGGGACTTAGGGGTCATAAATCATCTCAAAAGGGGGCGTGGTCCCCAGACTAACGGACAAACAGAGAGGATGAACCAGAGCGTGGAGTCTGCTCTCCGTTGTGTTGCCGCCGAGAGACCGGCTTCCTGGAGCCGGTTCCTCCCCTGGGTCGAGTATGCCATAAACTCCCTGGTCAGTTCCGCCACCAGCCTCTCGCCATTTGAGGTATCCCTGGGCTACCAACCCCCTCTTTTCCCTGCACAGGAGTCGGAGGTGGCAGTTCCCTCCGTGCAGGACCATCTCGACCGTTGTCGACAGGTCTGGGAGATCACCAGGACTGTGCTGCTCCGGTCATCGGAGCGCGCCAGTCGTGGAGCTGACCGACGCCGAATCCCTGCGCCGACGTACCACCCTGGGCAGAGGGTATGGTTGTCCGCCAAGGACCTTCCGCTTCGATCCTTGGCCAAGAAGCTTAACCCCCGGTTCGTCGGCCCTTTTGAGGTTCAGATGGTGCTCAGTCCCGCGGCGGTGAGTCTTAAGCTTCCTGCGTCCATGCGCATTCACCCCGTTTTCCATGTGTTAAACCTGTCTCTCTCAGTCCCGTGATGCCTCCTGCTCCAGACCCGCCTCCTCCAGAGATGGTGGACGGACACCCCCAGTGGAAGGTCCGTCAGCTCATGGACGTCCGACGGCGGGGACGGGGGTTCTAGTACCTGGTGGACTGGGAGGGATACGGTCAGGAGGAACGGAGCTGGGTCTCCCGCCAGCTCATCATGGACCCCGACCTAATCACCAACTTCCATCGTTCCCATCCGGACAAGCCGGGCCGGGCTGGTCGCCGAGTGGCTCCCGTGGAGGGGGGGGTACTGTAAGGATTGGCCCGTTTCCGCTGCACGCTTCAAGGTCAAGGTACCAATTACCGTCACGCACCTGATGTGTGTTGTAATCAGCTCACTGGAGGTCTTCATATACTCTGGGTTTCCTAACATTCATTGTCGG
The DNA here is from genome assembly GCF_963971535.1 of Notolepis coatsorum. Classification (NCBI taxonomy): domain Eukaryota; kingdom Metazoa; phylum Chordata; class Actinopteri; order Aulopiformes; family Paralepididae; genus Notolepis; species Notolepis coatsorum. The sequence continues at coordinate 62,097,166 of NC_140178.1, read as the reverse complement.
GTCGTTTTGGATTTCCACTGGCTGCTGCTTGTTTTCCCCGTGTTGTACCTCGCCTTTTTCTCTTCAGGACGTCTGTTGGAAGTCGCCGCTGTTGCTTGCTTGCCATTCTTTGGACCCCTGCCTCGTAGAGCGATTTGCGCAATTGCGCCTTGGTGAGTTTTTTTAACGTTCTTTTTTGGATACTGTTTTTCTCGTAAATTCCGGGACTCGGGACCTTTATGTTTTTGTGTGTTATGTTAAACACTGAAGAGGAGCCGCTTGTTGTTATCACGGACTCAGCTAAGACAATGCTGGACTGCTTGTAATCCCGTTTGCTCGTCTAGTGACATTCTCTCTCTCTCTGTTTCCCGAGTGGATCAACGTGTAGCTGCAGAGCAGCAGAGGCAGTGGCGCAACGCCACGGTGCCTCTCAGCCCAGAAGACGTGCTGCAGAGCCGCGGACAACTCTGCCCAGAACATTCTCCCTTTGTGTTTTGTTGTTTATTTGCTCATTCCTATTTATAAATAAATACGCCCTAGTTTTTGGCTAACTCTGAACTACCTGTCTGTGCCGTGCTGTTGGGGTCGGTTTCAAACCATAACAGAAGGGCTCCAGGTTATGTTTCAGCCACTCCCTTTGCTGCTGGGCCCTTTCTTCTGGCAGGGTCGATTCTATAGAAACATACAACACATTGTAAATTAACTATCTAAAAATGAACTCCGATTTCGTAACCCATTTTCACCAGTAGGACTTAGCACATTATTACAATCAGATCCTTTCCCTCCAGTCAGGTGCCCCGGCTGACCAGAGGGAGGTGCTATTGCCCAGCATTGTTGCATGTTTTGGTGAGGGGTTCAACAAGGTATATTAAACGAGGTAAAGTCAGGAATCAGCCATTTTAACTGCACTACCCAATCCTTTAGTGTTCCATGACACCATCGTAACAGACTTCTCACCCCCCGATATATTAACCCCCTGCGTCATCACGACCAAGTGATAACAATCTTAATACAAACAGCATGGTATATGAAGTAGATTTTAATCCATTGATCATCCACCTTCTTGAAAGAGACTTCAGATACAAAAATATAACAATAAGGACTGGCAACACAATAAACCCCCCCACTGCCGCTTACCAAAACTGAATGGCAAAACCCCCATATACTCACGAAGACAGCTGGGCAAAAGAATAGGGGAAAAGTATTTGCTCATTTGAAAACATTGTTTGCAGATATTATATTTTTTACAAGAGACTCATATAGCTCCAATGGAACAGAGGCGCCTGAGGAAGCACTGGGTGTCACAAGTGTACCAATCTACTTGTTCTTCCAAAGCAAGAGGGGTTGCTATTTTATTTAGTAAATCTGTTCCGTTTCAAATGACCACGGTAGTCTCCGACCCCGGAGGCAGATATGTCATGGTGTCTGGTAGCATTAATTCACTACCAATAACATGCCTGAATATTTATGGTCCTAACATTGACGACCCAAGCTTTTTTCGTAAAATATTTGACATAATCCCTGATCTGAATACCACCAACTTGATTTTAGGTGGAGATTTTAATTGCTATCTAGATTGTCCACTCTTCCGCCTCCGACCATTAATTCCGTTGGAGTACTAAACAATTTAATGCGTTCTATGAACATAGTTGACATATGGAGATTGCAGCACCCTACGGACAGGGATTATTCTTTCTTTTCCCACGTCCACAAATCGTATACAAGAATAGATTATTTACTTGTTGATGCTAAATTTATCTCTAGTGTGCTGCAAACTAAATATCATAGCATCCTTATTTCAGATCATGCTCCAATCACTATGTTGGTAAAGCTGGCACTGCCACAGACGCGATACAGTTGGCGCTTCAACCCCTCTTTGCTCTCGGAGAAAGCATTTCGGGATCAAATGAGATCTCGACTCATTGAGTTTATGGAGACTAATGACACCGGTGATGTCTCCGACACTACACTGTGGGAGTCTCTTAAGGTGGTATTGAGAGGGCACATTATATCTTATGAAGCCTTTGGAAAGAGAGAAAGACGTAAGCGCTTGGCTGAAATTGAGGCACGGCTCCCCTTGCTGGAGCAGGTTTACAGACTATCACAATCCCAAATGGACCTAAATAACATTTTAAAATTGAAGTATGAATACAATTCTATTCTGGGCAAGCAGGTTAGTACCCTCCTCCTTAAACTCAGACAGAAGCACTTTGAACTAAGTGATAAACCAGACAGACTGTTGGCTAGGCAGCTGAGGGGTGTACAGGCCAGCCAGGCAATTCATAATATCAAATCTATATCGGGCAGCTTGCTGACTAACCCCAAAGACATATATGACCGTTTTAAAGAATTTTATACTGGCCTTTATACCTCTAGATGCCATGCCCCAGACTCTGAGGTTGAGAGCTTCCTGGACAATATTGATATGCCAGTGCTTAGTGATGAGGCAAGGGATGAGCTAGATGCTGATTTCAGCCTGCAGGAAATAACAAGTGCAATAAAGTCTTTCCCTAGTGGGAAGGCCGCTGGCCCGGATGGGTATGGGGCGGAGTTTTATAAAGCTTACAGTGACATTTTGGCCCCTCTACTTCTTAGAATGATTCAACATTCTATCACTAATAATGTCTTCCCTGACTCCCTCTACAAAGCGAATGTGTGCCTTTTACTCAAGAAAGGTAGGGATGGGACGGATCCAGCAGGGTTCCGGCCTATACGTTTGTTACATTTTGACCAAAAGACAGTTGCCAAGGTGTTGGCCACTAGGTTGGCTCAGCATGTCGGATCTAACGTCCACTCCGACCAAACGGGATTCATTCCTGGCAGGCTTGCTTTTTCTAATATTCGGAAATTACTAAACATTATTGTACTCTAACCAAAGAAAGGACACTAAGCCGGCGATCATATCACTTGACGCTGAAAAGGCATTCGACCAGATCGAATGGAAATATATGTTCAGTGTCCTCCAGCGCTTTGGTTTTGGTTCTCTTATTGGAATGTTGTATGCTCATCCGAGAGCTTCCATTCTTACCAATTCTGATAGATCTGACTCCTTCCCACTCCATCGCGGCACCCGACAAGGATGTTGTATTAGTCCCTTACTGTTCAATTTAGCCCTCGAACCCCTGGCTATCAGTATCAGGAGTCATCCCAACATCACGGGAATAAAGTTGGGAAAGTATGAAAGCCGTATTTCGCTATATGCGGATGGTGTGGTCCTGTATCTTGCTGATCCTGCCTCCTCCGTCCCATGCCTCCTAGATTTAATCAGGCAGTTTGGTACTTTCTCTGGTTACTCCATTAACTGTGAGAAAAGTGTGTTCATGCCCATCTCAGGGAGCCTAGACTCTTCCTTTACTGACAGCTTACCCTTTAAAATAGAACATCACCACTTCACCTATCTGGGAGTAGTTATACCAAAGGATCCCAAACTCCTATTTAAACTGAACTTTGGTGAAATGGTCTCAAAATTGAAGAAAAATATGGAGAGTTGGAGAATTTTGCCAGTGTCTTTGGTGGGGCGTGTGGATGTCCTAAAAATGGTGGTTCTCCCCAGGTTCCTTTAACTTTTTCAGAGCGTGCCTATTTTTTTGACTGCCTCTTTCTTTAAACAGATAGACACTATACTTCTGCCATTTGTCTGGGGCTATAAAGCACACCGTATTTCAAAAGCACACTTGCAGAAGCCAAAGCATATGGGGGGGCTGGCCCTGCCGGTATTCCAGAACTACTACTGGGCTGCTAATGCAAGGGCCATGACCTTCTGGCAAGATTACTCCATAGGTGATGCTACAGTAGCCATGGACGCCCCCAGGTGGCTAGACATGGAGGCGCATGTGAACTTAAAAAGCTCTCTTCCTGCAATGTTATTTTCTAAGTGTGATACGATTAATAAGATGGCTCTCAACAATCTTATCCTTCGGAACTCACTGAGAATACTGAGTCAAATCAAAAGGGTTTTCAAAGTACCTTCAACCTCGGCATATGCTCCAATATGTGATAATCATAATTTTCCCCCTGGTCAATCTTTTTGTATTTTATTTTTTTATTATTTTTTAAACAAACACATAAACAAACATGACAACACACAATAGGATATACAAATACACATATGCTCCAGCTCGTACCCCCCTCTCCCGGACCCCCCATTGGATAATCCAACCATTATAATTTGTTCCTAACCAGACACTACCATTATATGCTGGCTTTTATTCTCTCCACCACTTCTAACCACATTGCCATTTTGGATTCATTGAGACCCAAAATTCTAGCTGTTGATATTTCTTGATAAATCACATCGAGATATGTAAGAATCCAGACCTTACGGCACATTTTTTCCGGTTGAAACCATCGTGATGCTATCAGCTTTTTAGCCACTGTGATACCGGATAAAACCAATCTCTTTAGCTGTGGAGGTACTGCATGCTCAAAGACATCATTCAGCAGTAATACAGAGGGGTGTACAGGTATATCCAGAGTTAAGAGATTTGACAATTGCTGGGTCACTTCTTTCCAAAATATCTTAACTGGTGGGCATCCCAGTACATGTGCATAAATGTCCCTTCATCCCCATTTGTACATAAGGAGCATTTGGAGTCTTGTTTAAGACCCATTTTGTTCAGTCTTATAGGAGTTAAGTATGTCCTGTGAATATAGTTAAGATTGATTTGTTGATGGTCCGGGTTCCTTGATGCAAGGCATACATTTGCCCAGGCTTCTTGCCAGTCAAAGTCTATCTCCAGGTCTGGTATATCCCTCCTCCAGACTGAGTCTAGATGTAGGGTTTCATACGAGGCCGTTAGTAATTGATGATAAAAATCTGAAACAAAACCTCTCGATGTCTCTCTTTCATAGAAGAATTTGTGGTATCTGTGGTGTACAATTGGTATCCTTAATGGAACACCGTGAGCCTTCAAACATGCCAATAACTGTGCGTAAAAATAATATGAGGACTTGGTGAGATTAAATTTTTCGCATATCTCATCAAAACTACAAAAACCCTGTTTGTTGAAAACGTCTCCTAATGTGTGTATGCCTTGCTTTTCCCATCTAGGGAATCTTATAGGTTGTTTTCCAATCAAGAGTGCATTGTTATTGAATAAGGGAGTATGATTATGCCATTTATGTGGGATAGAGTCTTTTTTTTGTGTTTCACGCCATATCCGGATTGCATGAGTGATTATGGGGCCAAATTTCCGTTCGCATTGCTTAATTGATAATTTGGTGTACACTATGTCCTTCAGCCTATGTGGAGCTACTATATTTTCTTCTAAATTTCTCAAGGATACTGATGCTTGGGGATCAAACCATGTTGTCAGTGGTCTTAAAGTGTATGCCTTAAAATAGTGGTGGAAATCTGGAAATGCCATACCACCGTCTGCTTTGTTTCTCTGTGCGGTGGATCTTTTTATACGTGGTGGTTTGTTATTCCAAATAAATTTGTATGTGGAGGAGTGTAATTCTTTCCAGTAACCCTTTGGAGGGGGTAACGGTAGCATTGAGCTGAAGAAGTTGATTCTAGGTAGGACGTCCATCTTAATTATTGATATCCGTGCTTGTACTGAGTTTTTAAGTTTTGACCACCTGACAAGGTCGTATTTGATTTTGTTTTGGATTTTTATGTAATTGTGCTTCACCGTTTGGCTTATGGTAGGGAATATTTCAACTCCCAAACATCTAAAGTGTTTTACCATCGGTATCTCTTCTGGGAGGGTTATATTTCTTTTTGCAGGGGCGTTAAGTGGGAGGAAGGCCGACTTCGGCCAATTTATCCTAAATCCCGATAAATCTCCAAAGTCCTCAATCAACTTGAGAAGATGAGGCAATGCGGTGTTGGGGTTTTGCATGAACAGTATTACGTCGTCCGCATATAAACTAATTTTGTGTTGTGTGCCCTTGATTACGATTGGTTCTATGGATTGGGATTGTCTTATATATTGTGCTAAAGGCTCTAATGATAGATCGAATAGTCCGGGACTAAGGGGGCAACCCTGTCTGGAAGACCGTGATACTGGAAAGATTTCGGAGGTGATTGTACCTGTTGTAATCATGGCCGATGGGTCTTTGTATAATACTTTAATCATATCAATGAATCCTTTTCCTAACCCCATCCTTTCTAACACTGCCCATAGATACGACCATTCCAACCTGTCAAAAGCTTTCATTGCATCCAGGGACAGCATCGCCTTAGGTGTGTTGTCTTCCTTGTTAGCATCTAGTACGTGTAGTAATCGTCTTATGTTATCAGTGATCAGGCGGCCTCTTATGAAGCCTGTTTGGTCCGGATGAATTAAAGACGTCATATGCTTTTGTAGTCTGATGGCTAATACCTTAGAGTACAGTTTGATATCGGTTCCGAGGAGGCTTAAAGGTCTGTAACTACCGCACTCGGTGGGGTCTTTGTCTTTTTTGAGGAGGACTGTTATGAGTGCAATATTGTCATTCTTATGGAAGTTCCCCTCCTTGACTGAGTATAAAATCATATTTAGTAATAAGGGTCCAATTATGTCCCAACAAGAGAGGTACATTTCTGGTGGGATACCGTCTCTTCCAGGGGCCCTTCCACTTTGCATTTCAGATATGGCCTCCCCCCCTCCCTCATCTTTCTCTGCCGAAGACTTTGCGATCTTCTTTGAGGAAAAAGTGGAGAACATCCGCAGCTCCTTCTCCCAACCCCCACCCATTCCAAATGCTGAATCGAGAACCTCATCCTTCACTCTGTCATCTTTCTCTCCCATTACAGAAGCAGAGACCCTGACACTGGTAACGTCAAACCGTCCGACTACTTGCCAGCTGGACCAGCTACCCTCCCCACTCCTCCAGACCATAGCACCAGACATCCTCCCATTCCTAACTGCAACCATCAACTCCTCACTCAACTCGGGGGTGGTCCCCACCTCCCTAAAACAAGCCAGAGTCACGCCGCTCATAAAAAAACCAACCCTGAACCCTACTGTCATAGGCAACTACCGTCCTGTCTCTCTTCTCTCCTTCCTTTCTAAAACACTTGAACGTGCTGTATCCAACCAACTTACTACTTATCTCTTACAGAATGACCTCCTAGACCCTAATCAGTCAGGCTTCAGGACTGGTCACTCCACAGAGACAGCCCTCATTGCGGTCACAGAGGCACTTCACTTAGCAAAAGCGAAAGGCCTCTCCTCTGTCCTGATTCTCCTAGATCTATCTGCAGCCTTCGACACAGTCAACCACCAGATCCTCCTTGCGGCCCTCGCAGGAATGGGAGTGGCTGGCTCTGCGCTGACATGGCTGTCATCATACCTCAATGACCGCTCCTACCAAGTGTCATGGAGAGGGACCCTGTCGGCCACCCGCCCCCTGCGGACGGGTGTCCCCCAGGGCTCGGTTTTAGGACCCCTTCTCTTCTCCCTCTACACTAAATCACTGGGTAACATTATCACGTCTCATGGCTTCTCCTACCATTGTTATGCCGACGATACTCAACTCTTCCTCTCCTTCCCTCCCTCAGATATCCACGTCTCTGTGCGGATCTCGGCCTGTCTGTCCGACATCTCAGCCTGGATGACGTCCAACCACCTCAAACTGAACCTAAGCAAAACAGAATTGCTCCACCTGCCGGCCAAATCCTCCCCCCTAACCGACCTTTCAATCACAGTCGAGAATGCAGCTGTGACTGCGTCCCCGACCGCCAAGAACCTTGGTGTTGTCCTCGACGACCAGTTGAACTTCTCTGCTCACATCGCAGCGACGACCAGAACCTGCCGATTCCTCCTGAGCAACGTCAGAAGGATACGCCCCTTCCTGACAAAAGAAGCCACCCAACTCCTCGTCCAATCAACAGTCATCTCCCGCCTCGACTACTGCAATGCACTGCTCGCTGGCCTCCCGGCCACTGCCACTAAGCCTCTTCAACTCATTCAGAACGCAGCGGCCCGCCTGATCTCAAACCTACCGAAGTCGGCCCATGTCACCCCACTTCTTAGGGACCTGCACTGGCTCCCCATTGCTGCACGAATCCGCTTCAAAGCCCTCGACCTAGCATACCGTGCGGCAAAGGGAACCGCTCCCGCCTACCTCCGGTCAATGGTCTCTAACTACACACCCTCAAGACCCCTACGCTCTGCATCTTCTGGCCGCCTCAGACCTACTCCTATCCAAGCTCCGGGAGGGTCATCAAAGAGAAGTCGCCTATTCTCAGTCCTTGCCCCACAATGGTGGAATGAACTACCCACCCCAGTTAGGACAGCCGAATCACGTCCAATCTTTCGCCGTCGACTAAAGACGCACTTCTTCAACCATTATCTGAATTAAAAAAAAAAAAAAAAAAAAAAAAAAAAAAATCTAACCCTAACTAACCGTACTGTCATGCACTTGTCCTAATAAACTAACCTACACTGTAGCACTCAACACTTTGATGAACATTGTTGCTCAGCTGATAGAGTTGTGCCCTTCCTGATGGCTTGTCGTACAGAACTTGTAAGTCGCTTTGGATAAAAGCGTCAGCTAAATGACTAAATGTAAATGTAAATGTAAATGTAAGTTCATCTAGTGTGATCGGTGTTTCTAACTGTTTAGCGTCATCCTCTGAAAGTTTAGGGAGGTTAATTTGATTAAGATATGTGTCCATCTTGTTTTGATCGAAGGTCGTTTCTGATTTGTATAAGTTGGAGTAGAATTCTTTGAATGTCGTGTTTATTTCTTTGGGTTCTGTAACAAGTCCTTGTTGTGCTCTAATGGTAGTTATATCTGCAAATTTTGCGTTGACTCTTAGTCGCATAGCTAATAGGTGACTTGGTTTGGAACCTTGGGAGTACTGCTGTTGTCTTGTGCTACGTATTTGCAATTCAGATTGTTGTCTGTATATGGCGTTAATCTCTTTTTTTAGTATATTGACTTGATTTTCCAGTTGAACCGAGTTATTGTATTGCAAAGAATTAAATAACGTTGAGTAAAGTGTTTCCAGTTCCGCCAGTTTTGAGCATCGATTCTTGCGTATTTGGGAGGAAAAGCTATCAGTGAAATCCTTGATCATTCCCTTTGTCGTCATCCATAATATTCTGGGGTCCTGCACCGAATTCACATTTATCCGTAGGAATACCGTAAGAGCTTCTTTGATTTGTGTAATGAATTCCTTGTTATTAAGCAGCATCGTGTTAAATCGCCATCTTGGGGCTCGGGATGATAGTATACCAAATGTTCCTTTTAAGAGTAAATAACAGTGATCAGACAATGCATTGGGTATCATTTCCACATCGTAGTTATCAAATAGTCTCGGGGTTGTGAAAACGTAATCTATTCTGGATAATGTATTATGTCTCGCAGATCGACAAGAGTACTTCCGGGTCATGGGGTTGAGTGAACGCCATAAGTCATTTACACCTGTAATCTTCGACCAATCCTTTAATGCATTAGATGCATTTTTTTGTTCATTGGAAAAGGAGGGGTTTGATTTGTCCATCCTTGGGTTCCAAATGGCATTAAAATCCGCACCGATTATAAATGAGTATTCGGGAAGGTCTAACATTGCTCTGGTAAGTGTAGTGAAGAAACTAACTTCGTATAAATTTGGGGCGTATACCGCTACCAACGCTATTTTTCTGTTCTTATGTAAAATCTTAGCTATAGTTATCCGACCATCTGCATCAGACCATACTCCCTTCAATTCAATATTCAACTTCCGTCTAACGACTATGGCTACTCCCCGAGTTCTCGTTCCAAAGGAAGAGTGACTGATGTTATGATATGTGTTGTCCGCTAACATATCTATGTCTTTCTCTAAAATGTGCGTTTCGCTTAGCAGAGCTATGTCCACCTGTTCTTTTTTCATCAGTGTGAGCACGCTTTTTCGTTTGTGTTGTTTATTTATTCCACCAGTGTTCCATATCATTATGTTCAAACTAGCCATAATCTATACATGTTGTTGTATGGTTGTTGGTAATGCAATATTTTTTTTGACGCTTCTATTGAGGCTAATGTGGGCAGGTCTCTAAATGGCTGGAATAAGGGGGGGGTGAACGGAGGGGGGAGGGGGTGAAGTACATAAAACAAAATAACCCTAACGTCTTGCACAGACGGGTTACACATAAAACACATATGGCCCATCCCTAATGGATGGGCTAAAATGATTAACAGAGCATACAAACAATAACCCAAGGGCACTCCATTCAAACCCATTAGCCCAAGGGTCTGGGTGAGTAGCCCAACGTTAACCGCATTTCCCTAGCCAAAGATGAGGGAAAATATAATATAATAATATGAGAGAGAGAGAGAGAGAGAGAGAGAGAGAGAGAGAGAGAGAGAGAGAGAGAGAGAGAGAGAGAGAGAGAGAGAGAGAGAGAGAGAGAGAGAGAGAGAGAGAGAGAGAGAGAGAGAGAGAGAGAGAGAGAGAGAGAGAGAATCAAACATTGACCCCCTGGTCAATCTGATATTGTTTTTTCACTATGGAAGGGAAAGGGACTGGCCACTATCAAATATCTATATGTTGATCGTCACTTTGCCTCATTTAATGAACTTAAGTCTAAGTTTAATCTTACAAGCTCACACTTCTTTCGTTACCTGCAGGTTAGAAATTATGTCCGCAGTAATATCCCAGACTTTGAGACATGTCCTGCTGATTACCAGTTTTATAATCTCATGAGCCGATCACCAGTTTCAAAACACCTGATCTCTGATTTTGTTTCATATTTCTTGGTCCAATCTATGGCTTCCTCCGACCACATTAAAGATGTATGGTCCACAGAGCTTAGTATGGAAATCTCTGATGAGATGTGGGAGGAGGGACTTAGCAGGATACATAAATGTTCTATTAATGCCAGAGTACAACTTATACAGTTTAAGGTCATTCACAGACTACATTACTCTAAAACCAAACTGCATAGAATCTATCCCTCTGTATCGCCTCTCTGTGATCGTTGCATGTCCGCAGAGGGTAATCTTTCACATATGTTTTGGTTTTGTCCCAAGCTATTTAAGTACTGGGTAGACATTTTTGACTGGTACACCAAGGCGTATAAAAGAGAGATTGACCCAGACTGCCTTCTAGCTCTACTCGGCTGTTCAGCTAACACTGCGGAATTACCTTACAGAAGGCCCTGATGTTTGGTATGGCTGTGGCCAAAAGAATTATCCTTAAAGAATGGAAAGACACGTCGTCTCCAAGTTTTAAAAGATGGCTCACTGAGATGGTTTCCTCTCTGCAGCTGGAAAGCATCCGTCACAGTAGGTCTGAGACCTCGAACAAATTTGAAATGATATGGGGTCCCTTTTTGGAATGCTTAGCTAGAACATAAGTGCTTCTCAATGTCCTCCTGTGTATTTTCTGTACTATGTACTAGTGTTGTCACGATACTGGAATTTTAAACTTCGATACGATACCTTGAAAAGTATCGATATTCGATACCATTTTCGATACCACAGGGAAAAAGGTTCAATCTTAAAAAAATATATTTTTTTAAATATATTTTGCTTTTGTTGCTGGTTGATTCTCCTCAGCTTCTCTCTGGTACTATAAGAGAAGATAAATATAACACTTTTAAAACCCTTTGTTTATCTTTAGATCACACATTTAAAAATAACTGTTTGTCTCACTTCAATCGTTTTTGTTGCAGAGCATGATATTTTCTTAAGCGGACAGATGTAAACACTGTAATCTGTGTTTCATGTGCCTGACGGGCTGGGCTGTTTGTGTTGCAGCCATATTCCGACTTAACTGAATGCACATGTGTGTGTGTGTGTGTGGACTGCTGTACTATTGCAGGTATTGAGATGAACAGTGCAACTTCCTTATACAAAAAAGAAAAAGAAAAAAAATCGGGAAATGAGTATTGAAACAGTTTTAAATATTCAGAATCGATATGTATCGATTTTTCGATATTCTTGACAACACTACTATGTATGAATGTATATGTGTGTATATATATATGTATATGTGTGTATGTGTATATATGTAATGTGTGTATATATGTCAGAGAATTGGCCCCTTGCGTCCTTAGTGTATAGCATATGACATGGTGTATGTTTGTTCATTGATGTGACAGTGTCTGGCAACATACTGTTTGTGTTCTTTTTATTTATTTTTTATTTTCTTTGTGTTTGTGATTTGTCTTGATGTGTGTTTGTGAAACTATTGTGGAATAATATAATGCCCTCATGTAAAGCCATTCCCCCCCCCTGTGTCCCCTTACCTGTGTGCCCCTCCCCCACCCAATTGACCTATCAATTGGGACCACCCCCCCCCCCCTTTTAACTATATAGGGCTCCTCCCGACCACAATCGAGGTCGCTTTACCTGGGTCATTTCAGCTGATCACCTGGGGAGAGCCCCTCAGCCATTCTCTCTATGTACTATGTATATTTCTATCTGTTTGGTTAATAAACCTTTGTTATTATCCAAACCTCGGTTGACTGAGAACATTCTTCTTCAGGATATCCACAAATATCCCACAATTGGCGCCTACGAACTTGTGACGGACTCTTTGCGTCCCCCCGGCGTGCTGTATTGTTTCATCTATACAGAGAAAAGTGAGTATAATAGACTGGTCGACCAAAATGTATGGCAAGGAATTAAAACCTTCCCGCTTTTCTCTGTGCCAGGTGAATGTTACAGAATGTTGTCAAATATTGAGATCATGGCTGAGTAAGAATAGCGTGAATTAAATCTGATCTGTATTGAGAATCGTTACCGGGGAAACGCGTGTACCCGGGTCCTTATCAGGCGGTTCTGAGAGGATTTGCGGGGTTGTAGTGCTATTCCCGGATCGAGCTGGTGCCGACCAAAAGCTAAGGCACACCATAAAGGTTGTTGGATTGCTAACCCTAGCCTAGCTGATGCAGGCTAAAATATAGGCAACAAGGCAAGAAACGTGGGCTTATTAGACGTGATATCCTTGGAAAACGCTACTCTGTTAGAAACGTTCTGTGATTCCTCTGCAAAGAGGCGGGAAGTAGGACCAAGAAGCTGATAGAATCATAATTAGATTTACCAGAGTAACGTTGCAATATTCATAGTTTCAACCTCAAACTAAGCCCACAATCTCTTCCATTCCTGAAAACGATGTATTCGGATTAGATTAACCAATTGATCATATAGATAGCGGGAAGCTGACTATGCGACGTCCCGGTGTAGTACGCCATACTACATTAAACGGGACATTAGTCGCGGTTTGAAGAGACAGAGAGTGTGATTAAACGGTATATTCAAATCTAATATAGCGCTGTTAAATTTCGAAGTTCAGGTTCGGTCATTATGCGTTAATAACGGTGTATAGTGTATATCGAGGGTAATCAAGCCTTGTCGCAGCAGATGCTGGTCGATTAAACGAACAGCGATCCAATACAATCAGGTATACAAACACGTTAACTTATATGTATTATTGTTTGTTTGTCTGTTTAAGTCTTGTTTGTATGTGCACAGTATTAGAACCTGCCGCGGTGCTTTATTGAGTTAAGAACCGGCTGATATCGCGCCGAGCATTGGGAGACGAGTTAACGTTATACAGGGAATAACATTGGGGTGCAACTCTCGCGACATGCAACGTCCGGTTGGGAATTGTAGGTTTATCGTTTCTGTTTGTTTACGTTTCACATATGCACAGGCGCGTTCATTCGGTTACAAAACGCTGGTTTTAGGTGAATTCCAAGCTATTGAGAGCTCGCGGAAGAGTACTGCATGGATTGCAAAGCGTTATTTCCGAGGCGAATGGGAACGAGTGAACGTCGCTTGGAGCGATGACGTCATACAAATGTGCGCCATGAAGTTATGATTTTGATATGAAGCTATCCATGGGCGAACATAAAGTTTAATATGCCCGAGGCGACAGGTGTATGAAATCCATGTGTAGTATCTGTTACTAATAAAGGTTATTTAATAACTGAACTAAACTATGAAGACGATGTCAGCACAACAACTTTTTCCGGTGAGTATGAAAATCCTAAATATAGATGCATGACACAACTATCATCTCAGTTACAGTAAATTACAACTATCTCAGATCACTTGAGTGTTTATGTTGCTTTAATGTACACGTTATAAGTCACATAAAGCTAGTTTTAAATATGATTCTAATCAATTGGATAGATTTGATCTAAAAGCTAAAGAAAGAATAACAACCTTTCTTTAGAGATAATGAATAAATGCAGATAATGTTTAGATGAGGCCAAATCATGCCTCTTTTCCACAGTAACATTGATGAGTGAGATGATGAAAAAGAGAAGGACTAGCTAATGTTTGTTGAGCACACAGGCAGTCAAAGAGGATTCACCCAGACGAAAAGAAAAGAGTGGGAAATTAACATGTTTTTGTGTTTACAGACAACCAAGAGATCTGGCTCTGGGTCAAGATGCAGAATGGGGTGTAAACACAAATTGTATCACAAAAGACGGAAACTCCAATGATTTGCATCTGAACACAGACATAACACAGACTGAGTGATAATCTACATTTGAACACAAAGCAGTTTGGAGCTAAAGGGAAATCAATTGACCGTTCAAAACAAATCTACATCATGTAAATTGTGAGATGATAGCAGGCACTATTCAGAATGGGCACTTGAAAACCGCAGGGCAGGAGACAGACAAAGTTATGCAACAGCCTGCACTCTGACCACACAAAGTATCATGATTAGATTTACCACACAAAGGGGCTTGACTTAGCACCATGAGCTCTACAGAAACCAAGAACACTAAAGTATCGCTTTAGATGCAGATTTTCTCTTTGTTTACCACCGAGACTCACCTGACAATGGATAACAACAGGGAACCACAAAATGCATCGAATGAAATGTTTTAAACCACACATGCCCCCTTCATTTAATTAACATGAATCAGACACAGGTGATGAATATGCAGTCATGAAAGGCTACCATATTTCCCATACTAACAGAATAACTAACCAGTTGTTTTCATCTCTCTCTTTTCAAGAAGGCACACGAATTAGAGATATGATTTCTGAATAAAATCAGACAATGACCAGTTGTTTTCATCTCTCTCTTTTCAAGAAGGCACACGAATTAGAGATATGATTTCTGAATAAAATCAGACAAAGTAGAAATGCCAAAAATGAAAGATTAATGATGAAAATAATATAACTTGCATGCTATCTCTTCCTTCTATCCTCTGCTTATAAACCACTAAATCCTTTAACTGACACTTTTATCCAAAGCGACTCACAGGTTCTGTGCGACAGGACATCAGGGAGGGCACAACTCTATCAGCTGAGTAACAATGTTCATCAAAGTGTTGAGTGATACAGTGTAGGGTGTTACGTTCTGGACACCGACTGTGGTCGGTGACCACCCACATTCCTGGCATATGTCACTGGGCTTGTCACCTGTCATTTCCCTGTCAATTAGTGCTGTCACTTAGGGGTGGTTCCTGATTGGCTGTCACGGGGGTGTGTGTGGAATGTTGGTATTTGGTGTCTATGTAACATACCTCTCTTCTGCTTGTTCATTGTCAGGTCTTCACTAATTGCGTTCGGGGATAACGCGGACGGTTCTACTCTGGACCTCCAATAAGCTCCCATTTACCTTATTTTCCACTTGTGCTATTAGCACTTGTCTCTCTTAGAATTTACTCTGTGTTCTTACTATTAAAGTCGAACCTGTTCAAGAGTAAACACTCTCTGTCTCTGTGATTGCCTTCAACCATTGGAATTCACCTACCTCCAATCTGACAGAAGACCTGACCATCAGAATTCCATGGAGGCCATCATGGAGATGCTCCAGGCGCAGGGAGCAGCCCAGACACGGATGGAGGAACATCAACAGCTGGTCAGCGCCGAATTAATCCGACTCAACGGGGTCGTCGGATCATCCCAAGCGGTGGCGCAGTCGGCGTTGGCCACAGCCCGACAAGCCCAAGAAGGAGTGGCTGGTGTTCAGTCGGCGACGGGAGAAGCAGCGCTCCACGCAGAGGAGAGTCGGGGGGTGTTCGGGGTCCAGGAACGATCCCACGAGCCACATCTGCAGGCGCCCGCTCGCTATGACGGATCACCGGATGGTTGTCGGGAATTCATCACCCAGTGTCTACTCGTTTTCCGGCTGCAACCACGATCATTTCCATCGGAGACAGCGCAGGTAGCGTATATTATCACACTGCTCACCGGTCAAGCTCTCTCCTGGGCTACGGCGGAATTAGAGGCGGGGGCGATAATCTGCGACAGTCTGGACGCCTTTACCCGGGAATTGAGAAGAGTATTCGATACTTCCCGGGTACTCTCGATCTTCGAGGCTGGTGGTCGTCTTCTCGACTGCCGGCAGGGCCTCCGCACGGTCGCAGCTTACGCTATCAATTTTCGGATCTTGGCTCGGGAGACAGCTTGGGCGGAGAACGTCTGCGTGGTTCTGTTCGTCAGGGGACTCTCAGCGCGGATGCGAGATGCGCTCTCCGCGCGTGAGATCCCCGAGCAGCTGGAAGTGCTGATCAACACCACCATCAAGATGGACAATCGGCACCGGGAGAGGGAGAAGGAGCATGTCAACAACACCCAGGTATGTTTTCCTTCTTCTCCTGGTGTTGATAATTCCATGCATTACACGAGTGGGCCACTGGGTGATGAATCCATGCAGCTTGGAGCGCTGTCGCTCTCGGACGACGAGAGGCAGCGCTTCATCAAAGAGCGACGCTGCTTCCGGTGCGGCCGCACCGGTCACCGCTTCGGCAGCTGTCGGGTCCAGGCTGTATCGGCTCGGCGCCAATCGGGAATGGAAGGTGCGCCGTCGGGCTTCGAGAAAGCGCCAGCAGGTGGGCTCATTCCTGCCAAAACCACGGATTCTCGTACATTTTTTGAGGTGGCGATCAACTGTGGGGGTGACATTAGGGGAACTAAGGCTCTCATTGACTCAGGGGCGGCGGGCAATTTTATTCACGTGGGATTGGTGAAGGAGTGGGGAACCCCAGTGGAGGATTTAGGGGTTCCCTTACCAGTTTATGCCCTGGATGGTCGGCCTCTGGGCAGTGGGAGCGTCACCCAGCGCACAGTTCCTTTACACATCCGGGTGGCGGGTGGGGAGTGGGAATGGGTTACATTTTTTGTCATCTTTTCCCCCTATTCTGTCATGGTGTTGGGTCATCCCTGGTTGTCGTCATGTGTTCGTGTCATTAATTGGAGCACGGGCGAACTCTCAACGGCGGCCGACGTCAAGTCGATCGTCAGCGGGAGTTTGCCCAAACCCTTGTCTCCCCCCCCCTCTTCTCTTTTGTCTCCTCCCTCTTTCTCCAGGATGGTGGGGAGTGTGGCAGATTCTGATCTACCCTCTAATCCCGATTTGATAGGGGTGCCTGAGATCTATTGGGACCTGGCGGACGTTTTTAGCAAGACGCGTGCTAAAGCACTTCCGCCTCATAGATCATACGACTGTCCCATTAATCTTCTACCCGGTACCTCCCCGCCTCGCGGGCGAATGTTCTCTCTCTCACGCCCCGAAACCTTGGCCATGAACACCTACATAGAGGAGGCATTGCTTGCGGGGCACATACGCCCTTCCACTTCCCCTGCCGGCGCTGGCTTCTTCTTTGTTGATAAAAAAGATGGGGATCAGCGCCCATGCATTGATTATAGGGGATTGAATGACGTTTCCATCAAGAACCGATATCCTTTACCCCTCATGGACACGGCCTTTGAGTGCTTACAGGGGGCACAGGTCTTTTCTAAACTTGACTTACGTAATGCATACAACCTGGTCAGGATTAGAGAGGGAGACGAGTGGAAGACTGCATTTAACACACCCAATGGGCACTATGAGTATTTGGTCATGCCCTTTGGTTTGGCTAATGCTCCGGCAGTCTTCCAAGCCCTGGTTAACGACGTGCTGCGAGACTTGATTGGGGTGTCGGTGTTTGTCTACTTAGATGATATCCTGAGTTTTTCGCGCGATATGGTGCAACACCAAATGCACGTTCGGGAGGTGCTAGACCGTCTCCTCAAGCATCAACTATTCGTTAAGGCTGAGAAGTGTGTGTTTCACACGGACACCGTGTCCTTCCTGGGCTTTGTGTTGACGAAGGGCGATCTGCGCATGGATCCAGCCAAGGTGAGTGCAGTTTTGGACTGGCCACGACCTTCGTCGCTCAAGGGGTTACAACGTTTTTTGGGCTTTGCAAATTTTTACAGGCGCTTTATTCGCAACTTTAGCGCCTTAGCCAATCCTTTAACAGCTCTCACTAAGGCCTCTCTCCCTGGCTTTGAATGGTCGCCTAGGGCTGAGTCGGCCTTCTGCGATCTTAAACGTCGTTTTACATCCGCTCCTGTATTGATCCGCCATGACGCGGAGGTTCCGTTCATTGTGGAGGTGGATGCCTCTGACGTCGCGGTGGGGGGGGGTGCTCTCTCAGAAATGTTTAAAGGATGGGAAAGTGCACCCGTGTGCTTTTTTTTCTCGCCGTCTGTCACCAGCCGAGCGTAATTACGACGTGGGTAATCGGGAGTTATTGGCGATCAAATTGGCACTGGAGGAGTGGAGACATTGGTTAGAGGGGGCGACACATCCTTTCATTATTTGGACTGATCATAAGAACTTGGCTTACATCCAAGGGGCTAAACGCCTTAACGCTCGCCAGGCCAGGTGGACGTTGTTCTTCACACGATTTCGATATACCATCTCCTATAGACCCGGCTCCAAGAATATCAAACCTGACGCGTTGTCGCGCCAGTTTGATCTTCCTGGTCGGGAGGAGCAGCCCCATCCCATTATTCCACCGGCCTTGATTTTGGCACCCGTGTCTTGGGGCATAGAGAAGGTGGTAAGGTCGGCGCTAACGCGGGAGCCCGATCCTGGTGGGGGTCCTCCGGGACGGTCGTATGTTCCCAAGGTGGCGCGCTCATGCTTGCTACAGTGGGCACATGCGTCATCCCTCACCAGCCACCCAGGGGCAACTAGGACCCTGGAATTTATCCGTAGGAGGTTCTGGTGGCCGACAGTGGAGGGGGATACGCGTTCCTTTGTGGCGGCCTGTCCGGTGTGCGCACGTAGTAAGACCTCTCGACGGGCACCGGCGGGTCTCCTCCGACCACTTCCTATTCCTAAACGACCCTGGTCACACATATCTCTGGACTTTATTTCTGGTCTTCCCCTTTCGGACGGGTTCACCACCATCTTGGTGGTGGTGGATCGGTTCTCTAAGGCGGCTCACTTTGTCCCTCTCCCCAAGCTTCCTTCGGCCCGGGAGACTGCTGATTTAGTTATACAGCATGTCTTTCGGGTCCACGGGCTGCCAGTAGATTTCGTGTCGGACCGGGGTCCTCAGTTCGCCTCCAGGTTCTGGAAGGCGTTTGCCGCCGGCCTCGGCGCCTCTGTCAGTCTGTCGTCTGGGTTCCATCCGCAGTCGAACGGGCAGACGGAGAGGGTCAACCAGGATTTGGAGGGGGTCTTGAGATGTTACGTTGCCGGTAGTCCGGCAACGTGGAGTAGGAGGTTGGCTTGGGCTGAGTACGCGCATAATACCCTTCTCTCCTCTTCTACCGGTATGTCTCCCTTTCAGTGCCAGTATGGTTTTCAACCTCCTCTGTTTCCCGAGCAGGAGCAGGAGGCGGAGGTGCCCTCGGCCCAGGCACATGTGGCTCGCTGTCGCAGGACGTGGAAACAGGTTCGGAAGGCGCTACAGAAGGTTTCGGTTAGTACCCAACGGCAGGCTAACCGTAAGCGTCGTCCGGCTCCAGTTTACCGTCCAGGGCAGCGGGTTTGGCTTTTCACCCGGGATCTCCCTCTCCGGGTGGAATCCAAGAAGCTGGCTCCTCGCTTTATAGGACCATTTAAAGTGAATCATCGGGTTAATCCAGTGGCTTACAAGCTACGACTTCCGAGCTCTATGAGGGTTCATCCGACGTTTCATGTGTCCCTGTTGAAGCCATTCCTCTCATCGCCCTTGGCCCCGCCACTGCCTGTGGTTCCTCCGCCCCGGTTTATTGGCGGTCAACCCATTTACACGGTGCGGAGGATACTGGGTTGTAGGCGGAGGGGTAGGGGGTTTCAGTTCTTGGTGGATTGGGAGGGGTACGGGATAGAAGAGCGTTCTTGGGTGCCTCAAAGGGATATTTTAGATCCCAGCCTGATCGTTGATTTCCGGCGGCTGAATCCCGAGGCTCCTAGGTGAACGTCTGGTGCCGTTCGTCGGGGGAGGGTATTGTTACGTTCTGGACACCGACTGTGGTCGGTGACCACCCACATTCCTGGCATATGTCACTGGGCTTGTCACCTGTCATTTCCCTGTCAATTAGTGCTGTCACTTAGGGGTGGTTCCTGATTGGCTGTCACGGGGGTGTGTGTGGAATGTTGGTATTTGGTGTCTATGTAACATACCTCTCTTCTGCTTGTTCATTGTCAGGTCTTCACTAATTGCGTTCGGGGATAACGCGGACGGTTCTACTCTGGACCTCCAATAAGCTCCCATTTACCTTATTTTCCACTTGTGCTATTAGCACTTGTCTCTCTTAGAATTTACTCTGTGTTCTTACTATTAAAGTCGAACCTGTTCAAGAGTAAACACTCTCTGTCTCTGTGATTGCCTTCAACCATTGGAATTCACCTACCTCCATTCTGACAGTAGGGTAGTTTATTAGGACAAATGCATGACAGTAAGGTTAGTTAGGGTTAGATTTATTTGTATCAGTTGGAAGCAGGATAATCATTTACACAATGATTATCAAAATGCACAAGGTGTATTAGAGGTAATTGAATTAATGCTACTTAAGAGTAGACGAGAAAATGAATGGATGTATTTCATGCTAAATTAACTGGCTGCCTAGATTTTTATGTTTTTTCCCCATGCTAATATGATGAGCCACACTAAAGGTGAGAGGAAAGCCAGAGAAGTCGTGACGAGGTAAGTATCCTGAAGTACACCCACCGCACGCATCCTGAGGTAAGATCAACTTCAATTTGACATCACAGATTATAAAGATAAAAAGAAATCTTTCTGATTCCATGCAAAGATCAGATCCAAACGATATCAAATGCATGATGGTATTACACCATGAATTGAATTAACCCTAAATGATTTTCCTCTTTAGCAGAAAGGCGTTGAATCATTTATGTGAGGAGGTTTTCTAAGACTATTTTCATCATCCTCAGATCATAAATTGGTGAGAGGACAAGACGAGTGAGACGATGCGTGACCTGAACCACGAACGACGGCGGGACCAGGCAAGGAGGAACACAACCCAGAGACCAGGGCGACCCACGGCAACAGAGGGCCACGAGGGACGCCCCCAAAGAGCTACGGACACAACCTGAGAGAGCGTCCTACTGACTGGCCGCTACACCAGCAAACCCTCGCCCCTCTGGTACCGCAATGACGGGGAGCGGGGGGACCAACCACCACACAGCACGTTCAAGACCACCCTACAGACATGTCTCTAGGCCTGATAAAGGTCAAGCGTGAGCACAGTGGCAGACATGTGATGGCAGTGAAGAACAACATAGACTCCAGGAAAAGAGGCATCTGAACACACATTGTCCACATTATTATGTATTTATTTAATTTACTGTGTTACTGTTTGGCCCTGCCACACGACACACAGAGAACAGATGGTCAACAGCGAAGCAACATCTGTCAGATTCATGGCAGATGACAGGGCAGAACCAGTTGGGTTGTTCCAAGACACCAAGTTTTGTTTTGACCATTGATAGTATGCACCACAGAACAATGCATAACGATTATCATAATCACCTTTTATATCAATTTTTATACAAACCACTAGGTTAACGGTTTTTAAATGTTTTTATACATTAGCCACTAGGTTAATGCCTATTTGTAAATCCTATTCCTGATAATTATGCACACGATTTTGTGTTTTCACCCTGTGCACTCTGACCACACAGAGACAGTGTTCACATGTATTTAATTGGGTTATTACTATGTCTGTATGTACAACCATGATCTTAGCTCCCATAGATATTATCATGAAGACACATAGTTACCACTTAAATGTCTGAGTCACGACATGAGCGACTGGAGGTAAGCCAAGATAGGCACAACCAGAGCTTCTAATGATTATGTTAATTGTTGTTTGATATCAGAGTTGAGGACCAATCATTGATATAGGTATTTGAGATTATTAATAAAAGAAAAGGGTGATATTCCCACATCCCACATCTCTGATATCAAAATAACAAAGACTTTAGTCCAGTCAATCATGTCATGAATCACGTATGTAAATATTTCTATTTTAAACTGTTATGCCAACCAACAGATCACATTGGCCAACATTTTCATTTATTTTAATTGTTTCTATTTCATTCATTATCTGATAACCGATGGATTACATCGGTCCCATTCTTTTACCATATCTATTCACGTTTCAATATTTTACCTGTTCCAAATAATCCTGGTATAATATATATTAATCTCACCCACATTATGAAGAGAAAAGTGAGTAACTGTGGAATAATATATTGATTCCCCAACTCTCTCATGTAAAGACATCCCCCAATACATTAATCTCATCCACATTATAATAGAGAAAAGTGAGTAACTGTGGAATAATATAATGCCCTCATGTAAAGACATTCCCCTCCCCTGTGTCCCCTTACCTGTGTGCCCCTCCCCCACCCAATTGACCTATCAAATGGGACCACATCCCCCCCCCCTTTTAACTATATAGGGCTCCTCCCGACCACAATCGAGGTCGCTTTACCTGGGTCATTTCAGCTGATCACCTGGGGAGAGCCCCTCAGCCATTCTCTCTATGTACTATGTATATTTCTATCTGTTTGGTTAATAAACCTTTGTTATTATCCAAACCTCGGTTGACTGAAAACATTCTTCTTCAGGATATCCACAAATATCCCACACTATAAAAGCTGAAAAATAAAATATTATAAAAGGAATCAGCCATTTTTGCTCCATGGAGCCCCCCTTGAGGATTCATGTGCAGTAAGCTCCCCCTGGTGAAGAATATAGTTACCCCCTGGGGACACAGGAAAACATGGCCCTTTTTGCCGACCCCAGGTATTACCTGGTATGTATGCCCTGGGTGGCTCGTTGGCTTCAGGCATTCGCTGTCTGGACCCAGAACCCTGCCTCTTTCGGACATTCCGAAGCCTTTCTTCAATGAATCCAGTAGCTGGATAGTAGAAAGGTTTGCCATTCTTCATTCCCTTCCGGCCTTTGATGCACCATATGTCCTGGAAACGATAAGACAAGATAGAACTCTGTCACCCTTTGCAATGTTATGCTTAAATTATGGAAAAAGTCCTGTACCTGAAACAAAGAGCAGGGAGGGGGGGGGATAAAATGCATCAACCCTGTACCTGGAGTACAATCAAATTGGATCTGATTGATTTTCGTGCAGGAATGGAAAGTTTTGTATTGTAAAATGCCATAATTTTTTTTTAAACAGCTATTAACAAACACAACACAAAATACTATACTTTATACTTATAGCACATGCATGATCCTGGTCTCTTTTGAAAGATTACATTCTGAAGTTTCTGATACAATAAAGAAAACTCACTTTTAGTGCTACTGAAATAGAGCAACATAGGTCTGAACTTGAGTTGTAGAAAAACTTGTTACTCAACGGGTTAACATTGGGTCCTGTATGTGATGCGAGAGACAAATGACTCCTTATTTTCTACTAATATTACTACTCATCAAATGTTCCATTTCTCTATGAACTAGGCTGGAGGAAGAAAACGTACATAGCCACGGTCTGATCCATCGTTTAATGATGGGAATGTCCGCACCAAGGATTCTGCCAGGGCCTCTTTTATGTCCATGGTTGGCCTGTAAACATAGATCGAAACATTTCACCAGTCCTGGTATAACATAAAGCACAAATATAATGACTTGCTATAGATCAGAACGATAGGATAAAAAAAATAATAATAATAATAATAATAATAATAATAATAATAATAATAATAATAATAATAATAATAATAATAATAATAATAATAATAATAATAATAATAATAATAATAATAATAATAATAATAATAATAATAAATAAATAAATAAATATTAATTATAAAATAATTAAATAATTATTATTATTATTAAATAATTAATTAAATACATATGATTTATTATTTATTATTATATTATAAATAATTTAATAAATATTATTTATTATTATATTATAAATAAATAAATTAATTAAAATAAAAAATAAATTATTAAAAAAGAAATAGCTATAGGCCTACAAGCCAAATTACATTATGAAACTCTCATTTGGGGGTCATTTTTAGCGGACGCTTTAGCTCTAAATGAGTCAAGTTATGCCTCCTAATCAACTCTAGACTTGACGTACCTCTCTCCAAATCTTTGGATCAGCAAATCCACCAGTATTTTGACCATGGCAATTATTTTCTTTCCGAAGATGGAATCACCTTTATCCAGGCTCTCCAGAATTTCGCTGCCATTGGGAGCGGCAGAAAGAGCCGCTAAGATATCCTGCAGAGACATGACAGAAACATGACAGCTGTTAAGGATGTGCTGTAGTACCATCAACCAATTTAACTCTGGCAGCATACAGATTTCTTCCTTGTGATGTACTAGCGGCATGTCCATGCGGTGTAGCCTACACATCTGAAGTTGTTGCCTCACGCCAAAAACACAGGGGATAGGCGGGAGCCTAGGCTGAGAACCCGTTCAAGGACTTCAGATTTCGGACGTGTCACAAATCAAGGGTCAACATTTGATATTTAAAAACATTACCCTAGTCAAATATTAGCTAAATAAAATACTGACAAGAGTATAGATGAGTTAGTGTTTAAGTATTGAAGTTCTGAGATATGTACTGGCTCCAAGTGCTTCCAGATCCATCCATGCTTCTTGAACAACTTACAAATAGTGGAACCGGTCGTAGAATCACAATCTGGTCTGCTGCCCTCGATTCCTCTACGGTGGAGACCTCCTGGCTTGATCCAGAAGTTGCAGATTCCTCCATGGGGGATATGGTAGCAACAAGGCTCGTTGCAGGTGGCTCAGCATTCGAAGCCTTTTGCAGCAAAGAAAGGTGAAGTAATAAACATTAAATGTCTATCGTCTCTGTGATCGTATAGTGGAATTACCCTTCATCTCTGCGTTAGTTGCATTTCAATTTGGTTCGGTTGCAGGAAGGAAGCACGGACGAGATGTTTTGAATAAGACTGCTGTGTTTATTCCATTCCAATAAACACAAACTATGAATCAAACAAGTACTGAATTTCCTTTCTATATCTAAAATCATCGTCTTCGGGTTGGCTGTCGGTCCATGTCTGATCGATCGGCTGGTGCCGCGCTCAGAGCGTCTTCTCCGGTTTGGTTGTCTCGGCAACACGAGGCCCGTCCTTTGTTTGCTGCTGGTTGGCCCGGCAACCCTGGTCTTCCGTGATCTCAGAGCTGGGAGCTGGGGGAGCGCTCGTTTCGTCTTTCTCTCTGCTGCTGCTGTTTTCTCCCAGCGTCTGTAGATAAAGACAATTCTCCTCCCCTTTTTCCTGCATCATCCTGGTGACGATAGCTAGGATGATGTTTTCTATTGGCTTAACGTGATCTCGGCCATTTTTACTCTTTAAAGGGACATGATACTATTTACATCTATAGACTATTCTAAGCATTCCGTTCCCTTTTATGGAAGTTTTACAGTTCTCGAGGCGCTCTGTCCTTCAACAGAAATAGCATACGTGGCTTCTTTATTTAACAGATACAAGTACTTTGTGGTGGTTTCCTTATCCTTATCATTAAGAGATTATATTCTTTATTTTTACTACAGTTTCTAACAGTCTTTCCTTCAGTTTTGTCCCCATGTAACTTATGTAATTGAACCTTATTTTTGATTGTTTATCATACTGGTTGTATTTCTATTCTCTTAAAGTAATCTTTCTTTGTTTTAGCTTTATTGAACACTCTAAGTATCTTGTTTAGTTTTAACATAAAGGTACTTGTGCTTTGCTTTCCTTAACTTACAATCTAGTAATTATGTCTTGTTCTCTGGTTAACTTGTTAGTTAGTCTGGTTAACTGCAATTCGTTTTTCTCCTTTATTGAAAGCTCAACCAAGGAGGTCCTGGTGACTAGCAGGCGACCAGCTGCTTGGCCCCTCAAGCTAGACCTGTGATCTAATCACCTATTCTAAACAATTGGTTTCCTGCCTGACCTTTTGGTTCCTGGCCTAAGTAAATAAAGCACAGTTGTAATACTTAACTTAGCTGGCCTTCAGGCCCCAGTTTATTGGTCTAAAGTTATTTACGGTGGGTTTTACTCAATCACTATCTCCATTTATGTGGGGGAATATGCCTGGTGGTCTCCTCTAGAAGCTATGTGAAGACAGAGGATGGTGCAACTATTTTTAGGCGTTGTCCTTCCCCTCTGCCAGAGACAGCTAGAATATTTGATCCACATTCCTTACAACTTACCACTTACAACAGCATGGTCCCTTGTAGTATTGCACATTCCTTGGGAGATTACACATGTTTATTTTGACAATTCACTACAAAGGTTATCAGCTTAGAGGCATTTTAGGTTAAAGTGAGCTGTTGTGTACAGATACAAAATATATTTGCAGTCAGCAGTGTCGTTTTCCATTTAACCGATTGACACCCAAGATGGCCAATAGCCTACACCATAGGTGTCAAACTCACGGCCCGCGGGCCAAATCCGGCCCGCCACGTCATTTGATGTGGCCCCCCAAGAGCTCAGGTAAAAAAAAAAAAAAAAAAAAATTATTACATTATTGGGTTAAAAAATAGCAGTGTTAAAATAATTGTGGGTTAATGCGTTAATAAAGCTTTAACTTTGACAGCCTTAGTTATTACACATTCTTACACATACATGTATGTTGAACATCTGAGGTAACAATGGAAAAAAGCCAAAAGCACTTACTCCTCAGACATTCTTTGACAATTTTACAGCCCAAAATACAAAAAAGATCCAGGCGGAATAGGTAACAAAGGGTTGAAGAAATATTGTCTGAACTGTCAGATGCAAACTGGCTGTGTGACATAACCGAGCATCTCGCTCAATTGAATACGAAGCTGTAGGGACGCAAACAAGTCCCACCCAAAACTTGACCAATATAGTTGTGAACTGAGACAACCCTTATTTTGTTATTTTTTAGTACAGTTACAGTTGTGTGTTCATGCAGACACATAATAGCAATTTGATTACGAATTGAAAATGGGGGACCCTGATGTAAACAAGTCGAAAGTCTTTCTCTGGTCTGCATCCCCTTAACAATTGTGTGTAT